>NC_081410.1:610417515-610717515 GCF_030272615.1 Cryptomeria japonica | reverse complement strand
ACATTTACTTGTCCTTGGGGAACTTTTTTCTGGAATGTCATGCCCCTTAGGCTAAAGAATGCAGACGCTACATATCAAAGAGCCATGACTACTATCTTTCATGATCTCATGCACGTAACTGTAGAAGACTATGTTGATGACCTCTTGGGAAAATCAATAGACAAATATACACATTTGGACATACTTTCAGTCATTTTTAATCGGTTCAAAAAATACAAAGTAAGATTAAACCCCAAGAAATGTGTCTTTGGAGTAACCTCCGAGAAGTTCCTGGGATTCATTGTCTCAAAAAGAGGAATTGAAGCCGACCCAACAAAAGTCAAGGCGATTCTAGAGATGCCACCACCGTGAAATATCAGTCAACTTCAATCTTTGCAAGGGAGACTCCAATCCATATGAAGATTCATAGCACAACTTGCAGATAAATGTCATCCTTTTAAGCACTTGCTACACAAAAATATCAAATTCAAATGGGATGATAACTGTCAACAGGCTTTTCAGATACTCAAATATTATCTAATGAATCCACCAATCTTGATTCCACCAGTACCAGAACAACCCCTATTACTCTACATATTAGCTACATCAACAACACTGGGGGCACTCTTAGCGTAACAGGATGTTGAGGGCAAAGAAAAGGCAGTCTACACACCAATTGAGCGTGCATGTCTTGCTGTGGTCTTTTCTTTGTAGAAATTATGACACTACATGCTAACTCATAAAACAAAGTTGGTCACAAGGATTGATCCATTGAAGTACCTTCTCAATAAAGCAACGCTTACTGGTCGACTAGCCAAATGGGTGATGCTTCTAAGTGAATTCGACATTGAATATGTAGACAAAAAAGCAATAAATAGACAAGCTATCATAGATCAATTAGTAAATGCTCCTATGATAGATGATTCTCCTCTAACTTCAAAATTTACAGATGAATCCATCTTGATGGTATCACACACAAAGCCTTGACAACTATACTTTGATGACTCATACACATAGCATGGTGTAGGAGCTGGCATCCTCTTCATCACACCTCAAGGGGATTCCATTCCAAAATCATACCGATTATCATTTCCTTGCACTGATAGCATAGCAGAATACAAGGCATTAACAACAGGATTACGGATTGCATCTCAGTGGAAGATCCAAGAACTTCATGTTTTTGGGGACTCTCAACTTGTAATTCGTCAAGCAACTGATGACTACCAAACAAAGGATGAAAAATTAATGCCTTACAAAAAAATGGTGGATGACCTGAAGAAACATTTCATGAAGTTAACCTTTGAGCAGATACCAAGAGAGTAGAATCGAGCCGCATATGCCATGGCTACTATTGCCTCGCTGATCGATCTATCGCAGAATGAAACCCGCTATGACTTCTTGGTGGATAACCTTTTGGTTCCCTCGTATGAGACCACTCCTACTAAGATGATATGTGTCGTTGGTCTTGATTCCCAGTTATATGGTTCCATTTTCACATACCTTCGTAATAATACCCTTCCTCCTGACTTATCCAACAACCAACGTCGCACTTTTATTCGCCAATCTTCTCGATACATTATTTTAGCCGATATCCTATACCGTCGAGGTCTAGATAGTACTCTTCTTAGATGTCTAGAAAGGGATGAAGCTCAAATTGCGATACACAAAGTTCATGAAGGGATATGTGGTCCACATTATATTGGTCCTACCTTAGCCAAGAAACTCATCAGGACTAGATATTACTGGCCCAACATGGAAAAAGACTCATATCAGTTTGTCAATAAATGTAAGTAATGTCAAATTCATGGAGACCTTATTCATGCACCAGCACAAGAACTTCACCCAATTGTGACTCCTTGGCCCTTTTGTTAGTGGGGACTCAATCTCATAGGCAAGATTCACCCTCCTTCTTCCAATGGCCACAAATTCATTATCACTGCCACAGAGTATTTCACAAAATGGATTGAAGCTGTGCCTCTTACATAAGTCACTAGAAAACAGATTGCTACATTCATTCTCAACTACATCATTTGTCGGTACGGTATTCCTATTTTCATCATCAACGATAACGGGCATCCCTTCAAAAATCAAGATGTTCGTGAACTTTGTGATCGCTTCCATATTACCCATCGTTTCTCCACACCCTATTACCCCCAAGGTAATGGTCAAGCTGGGGTGTCTAATAAAACCATCCTTAAAATCCTCAAAAAGATAGTCGATGACGCTGGTCGCAATTGGCATATCCAACTCAACCTCGCCCTTTGGGCTTACCAGACAAGTGTTCACACACCTATAGGAGCCATCCCTTATTCACTTGTCTATGGCGCTGAAGCTATCTTGCCTATTGAGGTCGAGTTACCATCTTTACGAGTATCTTTGCAAAAAATTATCAGTGATGAAGACTACAGGGTCTCTCACTTACAGGAACTAGAACTATTGGATGAACGAAGACAAACTGATTTTAATCATCTCAAGGCTTATCAGCAATGAATGAGTCGCAGTTACAATCACAAGGTGAAGCCTTGCACATTTGAGGTAGGTGACTTAGTTCTTAGAGAAAATCCTAAGAATCAACAAGACAAAGAGAAGAAGGGCAAATTTGAACCAAATTGGCTTGGTCCTTACATCATTACAACAACCTATGGATCTGGTGCATATCAGCTCTCAACCACAAAGGGTGAACCTTTGGAGGATCCTATCAACAACATGTGTTAGGAATAAGGTGTCTCAACCTTGGATAATTCCTATTCTTATTATTTGTTTTGTAAAATGTATTTCTTGCAAATCATGTAATTAAGTGTGAGTGTACATGTCTAGTTGGCATGTTGATGTGTCACTCCACTTGATGTGTCGGCATCTTGAATTGTGTGTAAGGAGATCATGGCTGAAATGGTTATGATGGTTTCCTATGACACGTAAGAGCTATTTCTAGGAGATTTCAATGATGGGTGAAGACATGCAAGACATGTGGCAACTGATAAAGTTGAGTATTGTACACTCTTCCTCAATTGTGGGGTTTGGGGCATCACCTCGAAAAAAATTTTAGGGTTCCTATTTTCTCGGAGAATGGTAAAACCCTAATACGGCTATCTTTGGAAGTTACCCTAAAAAGGAAAGCGCATAAGCATTTTTTAGGGTTACAGACTGATATACAAAAAGAGTGTATTGTTGGTATGATATTGTGCTACTGGATTTTGTCTTTAAGTGTCGATTGTCTCCTGAAAGAACTTGCATTCCAAGTGTGTTGTAACCGTTGTGTTGAAGATAATACATTGTGCAGGTTTTGGAGTGCTGGGGTTTTTTACCAAAAGGTTTTCCCTAGGGTAAATCATTGTGTCATTCTCTATTTTCTGTATGCATGATATATGGCTGCAATATCTTTGTTAAAGTAGTTAACGAATTTGAAATTGTAAGGATTTAAAAGAATTTGCACAATACTTTCCTCTAGAGATTAGTGTAGGAAGTTGTTTCCGCACCTGAGTTTCCTTACAACATGCACCTTCTCAGGTTTTACACATAGCTTTTTAGAGTATCCTAATTCAAAAATACAAAAAAATAAAAATAAAATTCAAAAATACAAAAAAAAAAAAAAAAATTCAAAAAGACAAAAAAATAAAAATTAAAATTAAAAAAAAGACAAAAAAAAAAAAAAAATCAGTACTTGGTGAAAACCTGGCAAACAGGTACCTTGTGACACAAAAAAAAAAATTAAATTAAAAAAATGAAAAATTGGAAAACAAAAAAACATTTCGTCCAACGGTGAAAACCACTTCGGTGGAGCCCTAGGCAAGTACCATGGTGAAAATTGGGTCACCATTTCCATGCGTAGAGACATTACTCCTCCCTCCTTCAGGATTCCATTTCATCCTTTCACCTTGCACACACTCACAACTCTTTCCGTCCATAATAAATCAACTCCTATATGTGGCTAGGGCAAATCCTACGTCTAGTGATGGGTGTGGAACTAAGAGCATCACACGTTTTGAGGAGTACAACTTCTTCTAGTTTTCTTCAGTCTATCCATGCACAATCCACAATAAAGAAACATTTGCATCGCAGATCCACAATAAAGTTTTGTCTTCTCCGCAATAAAGTGTCAGTTGCATGGATTCAGTCAGTTTCAGATGAGACACAACAACAATGGGCTTCAACAAATCAAATCCTTCCAACAGACTCAGACAACATTATGGTTCAATGCTATCTATCCTTTTGTGAAAGTAAACATTGTGACCACAATCAAATAGACTTATGCAAGTAACAAGAGACACTAAACTTGAGGACTACAGTGAATGTTGGTGTCGAGTCTTGGTTTTCTTTTGATTTTATCTTTTTGGTGACATGTCTTTTATCTTTTCCGAGATATCTCTGACTAGAGATTTTATCTCTAGGATGTCTTTGACTAGAAAAGCGAGGATGGGGTATCGTCACCTATTTTTTCTTTGTTGTCTGTGGATTGTCTCTTAGTAATGCTATGACTTGTCCAAGGATATGAGGACACTGTAAGTCTATTGTGAACTGGGGCATTCCTTGTTTGCGACTATCTGATCTCCATCCAAACAGGTACAATGACTTTTTGGGTTGAACATATATTTGGATTGTCATAGCCTATTTTCCATAATAAAGCTCAATGATGATAACACACAAGAAGCTCTTTCACTTTCATATCTTCTATCTTCCATCTCCCTTTCTTGATTGACCTCCATAGTCCTTCCTGAGTCTGTGTAGCCTACTATCACACGATTGAGTATAATGACACACCAAAAAATCTGCATTTCATGTAGTCTACACCTGCATCATCACATGTTAGCATATCTCAATTCATACATACATATAGATATCACAATTGCACCATATCCTACACACAACACATGTTAGCACATTTTACACTCTCATCATGTAAATAATCTTTTGCATCTACATTTCATACATTCACATTTGCATTTGCATAAAATATAAAACATAAAATAATAAAAATATTGCATTGCATCAATATCATAAGCATCATTAAATATATAGAAGCATCACATAGATATCATAAGCATCACATAGAAGCAACATCACATAGGTACACATGCATATAGCTGCCGCAAGGATGAATCATCTCATATATATAATCATAAGTGTCATAATAAATGATGTCAAAATCATATGGCTACAATCACCCGAAGGTGTCATCATACAAAATGGTACAAAAACTAATACATAGGGAGCCCTATAAGGCTATGATGAACTCCCTCCCTCCGAAGTGGCTGGCCTCGACAGAGTCTAATCCCTGGAAGGACTCGCTCTAGGATCATTTCTCATGCCCCCTCTATTTGGTGGTGGTGGAGGACCCATGACCCCACCGCTAGACGCCTATCTCTTATCTCTCCCTCCAGTGGTCGTCATCATCTGTGATGGTCTCTGGAAGCTCCTAGACCATTGATCTGGTGGTACCACTCCATAGTATAGGTCTCTCCAGTAGGCTATCTCCTCTCCTACCCACAGAACATAGGCATATCCGGCCCCTATGTCCTCTACTACCTACCTCCCTGCCCTTAGTGTTGTCTCAGCCTCTGTATAGTGCTGAAATGCCTGATCCCTCTCCCGCTCAGTATCCCTCAGCTGTCTTCTGAGCCTAGCTGTCTCCCTTTCCAGATCCTGGATCTCATCTGCCTGTCCCTGTCAGATCTCCCTCAAGGATAGTAGCTCGTCCTCCTCCTCTCCCCCCTCACCTTGTCCCTATGGCCACTCCTGTGGCTGCTCCTGTCCCTGTACCTATCTAGGAGCATGTACCCATCTGGGAACCTATGTGCTGGCACCTATAATGGCAATCCAACTCTACCCCTCACTAAATGAGCCTGTCTCTCCTCTCCACCCTCTCTCTTTGGAGCCACTCTCCTCTCTACCATTGCACCCCACCTTCGTCGTTGACCTCTACATATGGAAGCTCCACTGCCTCATCCTCCCACTCCTCACAGTCCTGGTACGACCTCCATACCACACTGTCTATCTCATCCATAACCCAACACCAATACTCCAGCCTCCCAATCCATGGCTGTGATGTAATCATATCATACAGATGCACATAACTACGCCCATGTCCTCTACCTCTGAAGTGTATCAGATGTGTAATTGACAGATGCTCATAAGCCCACACCTGCAACAGTATCACCTTGCATCCCAATCTTGCTGACCCATGATACACAAACTGATGCATCTCATAGTACAAATGTGCCAGCAGACACGACCCCCATGCAAACCTGGTGTGCTCTGCCACCAATGTCTCAGTGTCCTCCCCCATCCCACTGCCAACCCTCATGTCACTTTATCCGGATAGAGGAACCCACTAATAACTCCTGCCAGTACCACTGGTAGTGCCAATCCTGTTTGTGTCATGGTGTCCTACGCCACATGTCCAACCCTCATCTCCAGTCTTGGATCCTGAAACACTTATCTCAGTGCATCCTTGTCTCCCTCTCAATCATAAGGAACTAACTCCCCATCGATTGATATCTTCAGTATCCTATACACATCCTCCAAGGTGACTGTCATCTCACCCATCGGCAAATGAAATGTGCAAGTCTCTGAGTGCCATCTCTCAGCTAATGCAGTCAACAACCCCATGTTCGCCCGAAACTCAGGCACATACAAAATATAGCACAAGCCCATAGCCTCTACTGCTGCTCTATCCCCCAACGTCAGCTCTGGTCGTAGACTCTGAGTTGAAGGGAATCTCTCCCGTGACTCTAGCACTGGTAGGTCCTACTACAGTCAAGAAAATCAACTGTGTCAATCCTAGTGGCTTTCCTTGTTCATCACAAAGTGCTACTTTCTATCCTAGTGGTACTCCCTATTCATCACAAAGTATTGCTTTCTATTGTATTGGTATTCCCTATTAATCACAAAGTGCTTCTTTCTATCCTAGTGGTACTCCCTGTTCATCACAAAGTGTTGCTTTTTATCCTAGTGCTTATATCTATCATATGACACTCTATCCTAGTGGTACTCCCTATTCATCACAAAGTATTGCTTTTTATCCTAGTGGCATTCCCTATTCATCACAAAGTGTTTCTTTGATCCTATCTTTAGGGAACCTACTTGAGTGTATCCTCTTGAATAGCTTATCCAATTGACAATGTATGTTCTATCACAAAATTGTCAATTTCAGCCTAATCCAATTGACAACGTATGTTCTATCATAGAATTGTCAATTTCTTTGGTACTCCTTGTTCATCACAAAGTGCCTCGATCTATCCTATCCTAGGGCCTTTTCTTGAGTGTATCCTCTTGCGTAGTTTCCTAATTGGCAACATATGTTCTATCACATAATTGTCAATCCTAGCCCTATTGACTATCCTAGTCTTCCCTAGAGGACCTGCTTGAGTGTATCCTCTCAGCAACTTATCCAATCGACAGCGTATATTTATCACAGAACTATTGATTCGACCTTGAAGACATAAACATGCCTGCAAGACACAGACACGCCTGGCCAACGCAGACGCGCCTGGCACCAACGCAGACGCGCCTTAGCATTTTTCCCCCCGCTTGATATTTTTCTAGACATACCTAGAGCGCATTTAATACCCTACCTAGCATGCATTTATGACAATAATTAATGCAACAAAGTACAAGGAGGTTTTTGTGGTACTCACTGACTCTCCTGCATCTGCTGGCCTCTGATATCGACGAACGCAATCGAATCTATGAACCAATGCCATCACTACTGACTGCTCTCTACTCTCTTTGCACTCTAATCTCTTGGATGTGTGGATGACAATGATGATGTTTCCCTCGTAGTCTATCTTATAGACTACCCTAGCCCTAGTCTCCCAAGTCAGTCTTCTTTATCCCGTGACTCTGTCACTTTATCCTATCTGGTTAGTCCATTCTAGCCTTTCTTTCTTATTGAGAGATTGTCTGTGATCTTTTCAGACATTTTCATCCAATCTCTCGAAAGGGAACATCATTCCCATCTTGGGGCAACTTTATATCAGTTCATCTTATCTTCTTTGAAACAATGCGACAAGCTGCATTGTCTCAAAGAGGGGCAAAATGTAGACACCTAGAATTGTCCTGTCTAATTAAATAAATATCTTTATTTATTTAATTACTTTAAGCCAAATTTTTCTATTAATTAAATAAATCTTTGTTTATTTAATTAATTCATTTATCCTCCTCTAGCCTTATTTCTCATTTAAATAAATACTTTTATTTATTTAAATTATCTTTTCCTAAATTAAATAAATATTTTATTTATTTAATTGATCCCACTTCTTCTATTAATTAAATGAATCTTTATATTATTTAATTAATTCATTAACCTTTTCTACCCATGACACATGTCATTCATCTCTTAATTCCTACACTACCTACCCTCTCATTATTTTCTTATTTCCTCTACCTACCCTCTAATCCTAGTCAACCAGTTACCTTTTACACCTCTGAATCTTATCCCTCCATTTCTTAAAGTGTCTTCTATATAAGGATATTCTTCCTTCATTATCGACCCTAACTACTCTAATCGATCCTTGGAGCCTTCTAGCATTCAAAATTTCATATGCGATCAAGCTATCAACCACATTTCTGTTCTTTGTTGAGCTTTTGTGCGCATATAAAATCTGAGAGAAAATATATCAAGCAAGATCAATGGAGATAGGAAGAATGGAGATCCAAACCCTAGTGGACATGTGATGGTATAATCTTTGTGATTTCATTTGATTTGCATTGTCTTAGGTAATCTTCATATGTTATGGTGGATTTTTGTTGTTGTTAGGCTAGGGTTTTGTGGTTGAATTCATTTAGTCTTTCAATATTGTTGTTTCCATTTTTACCATAAACACATATACATATTGTGTGTGTATCCTTTGCATCACCATGTCCATAATATATGCCTTATTCACCATTCTTGATTCCTAGTTGAATATGTTTTTCATGTGATTGAAATTAGACTCCAAAAGTGCTTGTATAATTTTCTAGTTAGTTTCTCAATAAATGATTGAGTCTAATGTTTCAAGATGATATGAAATAGCAACCTTTTTTCACCACTCTACTTGGTTTCATCTTATTGTTGAGGTACCTAGGTGAGAGTAGGAAGTCAATGAATGCTTGTAACTATCATATTAATATATTTCAAAAAAAAATTTGATAGCTCTCACTAATCTAATATCTTAAAGAACTAAATTCTCATGATTATTTAAAATTTCTCCTAGTTTAAGTTTACTTACATTTCTCATAGATAGGATATTTTTTTTAGAGAAAATTATCTCTTTCTATTAGTGGGTTGTAAGTGTATGATAACTTATGAGTTTTGGATGTCTTTTATCTGGTGAGTAGGGTAAAATAGTTTGAGAATAAAAAATAGATCGCATGAATTTAAATTATTGACTAAAAGTCTCTTCCCCTATTTAGTTCAAAGAAAACACAATTAATGAAGCATATACATTTATTTATAAACATTTCAACTTGCTAAGAATAACATGTTGAATGTCTAAGATGGCATTGTACTTCATTTTATTTATTTATTTTGTTGCGTTGGTGGTATCCCCACGACCCAACCTAGTGCCCAACTTGCCTTACCTTGGTCTTACTTATTGCCAAGTTGCGGTTCAGGAAGGGGCGAGTTGGGGTGAGATGTACCAAGCCACTCACAAAATAGGTTCATCAAGTGAGACATTCTACTTCATTCATCACCCTTGCAATTTATTTCAAAACCATGAATAAATCCACTTGAAATTGGGGAAAATTATGAGAATCAAGTAGTTGATTATAGTTGTGTTTATATAAAAGTTGTAGAGATTTTATCATATCAAAGAAGACAAAAAATACCTTCTCTTTGTGAAATTGAGTTGGTGATGAGATAAGGTTTCAAATTTTGTCAATTGAGGTTCTAATAGAACTTTTAGTGGGCCGGATTGTAGAGAAATTTTTTTGTGTGCTTGGGATTCTCATAAAATCCTTTCTAAGTTTTTATCATGAAAGGATTTTAACTTTCAAAAAATCTATGATGGTTAAAAATCTATCTTGTTTAATGCAATCTATAGATTAAAAATTGTGAATTAATTTATATGATGTAATTGCACAAATTTAATGGTTAATACCATTATCTAAAAGTACACTTATGGATATGAGTGAATTTATATTATCCTTTCATTGGATTCCAGGGAAGTGTTCTAGATTTGGGAATTAACAAATGAGGAAGTAAGATCTATGGTTCCTAAATTATCTAGTACTGAGTGGAATTAGGGAACATGGTGGATATGGAGTAGCCTTCTTAATGTACTATGGAGTAAATAATATTACACTGGGAATATATTATTAAACTATGTTACTATGGGTTTTGTCTTTTGGGTAATATTTTATCCTTATTTTAGAATGTTAAGATATAATAGTGAGTTGATCAAAACATTTAATGTTGTAAATGTTAACTATTGATTATATATTCATAAGTGAATTTCTTGGATTGCTTTACATTCTCTTCAATACTATATGTAATAAAGGCATATGTTGCAAGAGTGTATAGGAATGTTAGTTTGTCAAGAATTTGTGTAGTGCATTAGATTCCATTATACATGTTGATACATATTTCCTAGATCCTTTATGATGGGTTGATACATATTTCTCTCTCTCTCTCTCTCTCTCTTTCTCTCTCTCTCTCTCTCTCTCTCTCTCTCTCTCTCTCACACACTCACACACACACACACACACACACACTCACTCATGTATTTCGAGTATCGATTGTAATCATGTTCAATATTTTAAAGTGTTTTCTACTTGTTATATTATTTATAGAATTATTTTTCAAAATTAAAAAAAAAAAATTATGACTCATTTCATTTTAGTGAATATAGAAATTGAAATGGATATAGAAACTGCCAAAATTGATGGTAATATTTATGTTGGAAGTATTAATCACATCTACTTAATTAAATCTGCTAGTTGTTTGTATCGTCTCTGTATCGTCCATATCTTTCTTGGATTTAAATCGATTTCATCTCATTTTCTCATCTCTGTCTACATTGTCACATCTACAAACTCACACTTATGGGAGCTGATTTAGAAAATACTATTTTATTGTATTCCTTCTTTTTATCATATGTGCTTAGTTTTCTATAGAAAGTTGCTACTCATGTTCTAATAACTATTCACTTCTTGTCCAATCAATCTTTCAATTACTAATTTTAAAGAAATAAAAAAAACATTAAAAGTCTATTAATAAATTTCACATGTATCAATAGCCACCTATTTTTTAACATTTTTGGATCATAATTGGCTCATGTGTACACCATTAGTGATACCCATAGCACATGACTTCTGGAGCATTTGTGCATTAGTATTGGCAATTTTAAGTGCATGATTAATGGGGCATCTTTAAGCATGTATCAGCGACACTTGTAAATGTGTGTTTTTTGACCCTTGTGCACATAATGGATCCCACAACACACATCGTTACAACCTAGAAGCCAGAACAATAGCTATAAGCAGTTAAGTCACATGTGAAAAGACCAAAAAAAAATCATCAAAATCCGATGTACCATTTAAAATATGTGGGTGCTCAAAGTTAACTATAACAGTTACTAGTACTCTTCCCCTAATATTTTAATCTATATTTTGTATGTACTCTTTTCAGAGTCCAGCTCTACAAAGCTATTAGAAGTGCTTGGAGAAAGTTATCTAGATTGAATGTAAGAGCTATAAACTATAAGATGCTAAGTGTATAAATATGAAGTTGTGTGTATGAAGATAGTTGTAATGTTTTATTTTGTTTAATATAAAATTTAATGTTTTGGATTAAGACAAAAAAAGGTTTTGAAGGGACCTCGAAACCCTTTACAAAATGATTCTAAGAGGAATAGAATTAGAGATTAACATCCAAAACAAAATAGGTTGGATGTAAAAACATTAGAAACAACAGCCAAATGGACAACAAAAGCCCAATCGGGCACAAAAAGACAACAAGGATATCAAACCCAAACACAGATAAAACCAACAACCAGAAAACAACATAGACCCAATTACATAAGGCTTTTCATGGTCTCAGCGACCTCAGCCCCAAGGAAATTCATTGTATCAGTAGTAGTCTTCATAGCTTTGTAATCCACATTCTGAATAGCCACTTTTTTCTTCATATTCCCATGGGTCCTTTTGTTGGGTCCTTTGCCACCTTGAGCCACCTCAGCATCATCCCCAATAATGACAACAACCCTATCTTGCTGCTCTAGACTATTCACCTTAGTGTTCATAACAACCGCAAACTGTTTGACAATCTTGTGACTGCTTGCCATTATAGTTTTGAGGGTGTCCTGGATCTTGTTCTAGCCTTCTTCAACATGGGTAATGCGATCCTCAAGCCTTTTCTTCAGCTGATCAGCCCCTTCACCCATCTTCTTGATGCAGTCCATAACCCACTTCTTCATATCCTTTGTCCAATTCCCAACATTATTCTAATTACCTTGAGTAGAACCAACAAGGATCGCTTCCATTTTGCTTCCCAGGGCTCTTTGGTTGATCCTTATCTCCTTTAGTTCATGGAAAAACCATTTGAACATGCTGAAAGTGTCAATAGCATGTTCATGAGACATGCCCAACACATTATCAAAATCCTCCCTCTTATCATTAAGCTCGACACTCTTGAGATGAAGGTCTTCAATTCCAACCACACCCACAATACTAGCCTCCTTATTAGATGAAGGATAGGTCGTGACATTGTGGTAGTCAAGGTCCTTACCATCTTCTGCCTTCTTGCTAGAAGAAGGGGAACCATTCTCAGCAAAAGTAGAGGAGGAGAACATAACAATATTCTTTTTCCCTTTAATACCCTTCCTCACCTTAGGTTTTGAACTCGAGGGTTTCTCAATTTTATCTTTTTTCAGGGGGGGGTAAATTCCCTTCAAACCCAGACCCAGAAGCTTCATTGTCAGACTCACTCACACTAGTATCTTCATTCTTAGAAGCAATGTGGATATAAACATCAAGGGGAGGAAGCACATGAAAATGGGAATCAATAAGGACCAACAGACCTTCATGCAAGATAGGAAACTTGGAAGGGTTCTTGTGGTGGTCACTAAAATTAACCCTAAGAGCAGACATAAGATAGAAAGGGAAATACATCTTCACACCATGGCAGAAATGATTCAATATAACAAAGTGATGACCATACACCCTAGTATAACGACCATCCAAAGTAAGGTAATTCATGATTACCGTAAGGAGCTTCTGCGAGAAAGACTTAATGACCGCAATGTCATAGTAACGGGCTGTCTTTTTAACAATTTTGGCCCGCTCAGCCTCCTTCTTGGGGAAATTATGCATAGCTTGCTTAGTATACACTCTGTCTTTGTAATAATTCATACCCTCCATGGATAACCCTGTGACCTATGCTATAAGGGCTTCATCAACCAGGACCTTCCAACCATGAAGAATGATCATTACATCCTTGCAGTTCTGAGAAAAATAGTTTGTGACATCCTGATTACGCCCTTGTAGCCTCTCAATGTAGGGAGTAAACCCCACTTTCTCCAAAATCCACCATATCTTCTTTTCATTCTTCAAATTCACACAGCTAGGCGACTCAATTCTTTTTCTCACACCACCCATTCTAACCCGCTCTCTGTAAAACTCACTGCAAAGAATTTTCAGAGTGAAAGTTAGACTCTAGAAAATGTTTAAAATCACACACAAAGTGTGTGAAATAAGTTCACATCGATTCTTATGTCCTCTCTGGCCACCTGTCTCAATTAGGAAAGTATCAATAACTCTAGAAACACTCAAAGTCATTATGGCATGAGTTATCATTAAATTTACTCCCCCGACTTCGCTTGTGAAAAAAATGCATAGCAAATTCTGAGTCCAGCCTGCCACCTCGGGTCCAACCAAGTTGTTCTTTAAATGTCACTCCTCTGTTGGCAAGGAATTTGGTCACCACATTGGCTTATCTGTAAACATGAACAATAATGCATCTATCAAAGTTTTTAATAATACCTTTTGCCTTCATCCATATATCAACATTCCAAGCCAGAGTAAATTTGCCCTTTAGGTAGTTGATAATATTATTTGAGTCCCCCTCAACCCAAACAAGCTTAAAGTTGTACTGCTTAGCAAGTTTTAAGCTGTGATAGGCTCCTATAGCTTCAATGACATTATTAGTTTGTTTTCCTAGAGGGAGAGCAATAGCAGAAATAAAGTTGCCATAGTGATCTCATAGCACCCCCCCACAACTGGCTTGACCAGGGTTCCCTCTAGCCACACCATCAAAATTGATTTTCACCCATCCTTGGGGTGGAAAATTACAACTAATATTGTCCCTATGATCGACCTTAGGTTTGACCATTTGAAGAAGATGACCAAAATCCCATTCCTTGACAACATTGGCTTCATACTCCTTAAGGATGCTACTTTGAAAAAGAACATTAGAGCTAACAGCTGAGAGATTATCAGAGATGGCTCTAGAGGTTTTCTTGAAAACAATATCAGGAGGGAAATGGATATTCCCTAAGATACGATTGGTGAATGAACACCTTTATGGCCCCCAGGAGAGTCCAGTAAAGACTCCATTTCTGAAGCACCAATCCCCAAATCTCAAAAGTGTAAGAGCAATGTAAAAACATATGATCGACAGATTCATCATCCCTCATCCACAAGTAGCATCTATTTGGGAAAGAAAAGCCTCTCTTAACAAGATTGTCCATTGTTAAGATTTTATTAAGAAAGAGGAGACAAAAAAACATATTGACCTTAGGGGAGAGGTCCTTGATCCACACCTTAGAACACCAAGAGACATGGGGTTCCTTACAACAATCCACAGAAGCAACAAAAAACTTCCCATTAGGAGTGAATTTCCAAATAAGCTCATCTTCCACACCATCCTTCAGACCAAAAAAGTTTAGGGAAAGCTGAAAATGAGTAAAAGAAGGATTAACAATAGAAAGATTCACCCACTTACCCTCCTTCCAATAGTCAGCCACCATTAAGCCAAAAGAGGCCACACAAATATCCCTTAAAGATCCCAAAGTTGGATCAGAAGCAAGCGAGTGATTCCCGATCCAACAATCATCCCAAAACTAGATACTTCTGCCATTCCCCAACTTCCAATAGGCTCCCCAACTAGCCACTTCCCTTGCCTTGAGGATGGGTTAGTGCAGGATCATGGGGGGCCAAAAAGTGGCGATGTGAAAAAAATAGCCTTCTCCACTCGCCTAAAAACGCGAAAATCCATGTTGACTTTTTGCTTGGCCTGGGTGTCAGTACACCTTGGAATGATAATTACCTAAGAAAAACGGATATCGGATAAAATTGGATATCTGATTAAATTGGATATCCGATAATATCAGATATCCGATTTTTATTTGTAATTTTAAATTAAAAAATATATTATATAATCTATTATGTGTTATAATGTAATATTATATATTACATATTATATAATATATAATATATTACTATATTATATTATATATTATATAATACATAATATATAATATAATATTAGATTATAAAAGTCCAAGGGGTTGAGCTTAACTGGTTAAAACACTGGGTTCTTACTGTGGAGACCCAAGTTCAATTCCCAATAGGGACATCTGAAGTGGAATTCTAAGCTATGACTCTTGGCCTTCCATAGGATGGGGAAGGTCTTGGGGTCAATCTAATCAAACAAAATAATAATAATAATTCAAAGATATGTAATGGGGATGGGCCCCCCTATTGTGTCCCTGCTGGTTCATAGCTCCACTCAAAACCTATTCAGGCTTCGACCAATTACCGATAAAAAAAAATAAAAAATATTAGATTATATTATATAATATAATAATATATTATATAATATATTATTATAAAATATTATATTATTATATAATATAATATAATATAATATAATATAATATATATAATGTAATAATATATTATATAATTATATAATATAATATAATAATATATTATATAGTTATATAATATAATATAATAATATATTATATAATTATATAATATAATAACATATTATATAATTATATAATTATATAATATATTATATTATATATATTATATAATATAATAATATATTATATAATATAATAATATATTATATAATAATATATTATATAATACATATTATATAATATATTATTATATTATATATATTATATAATATAATATTATAATATAATAATATATTATATAATAATATATTATATAATACATATTATATAATATATTATTATATTTTATAATATAATATAATACGTATTATATAATATATTATTATATTATATAATATAATGTTATTTAAAAAAAATTTAAGTATAAAAATTGGATATCCGATTTTCTGAGACAATATATTTGGACTATGACAGCCTGTGATTTATCTTTAACCCACGGGCTGTGCGATTTTGTGGAAATCCGATATCCGATTTTTTGAGACTATATTTGGACTATGACAGCCCGTGAGTTATTTTTAACCCATGGACTATGCGATTTTGTGGAAATCCGATATCCGATATTCGGTTTTTCGCCCAAAAATTACTAAAAAATACATTGAAAGGTAAGATTTTTATTGTTTTCAATCAGTTTCATTCAATTTTTGTATTTTTTTTAATGTTTATTTTTTTTTTCATTGAAAATATGGTTTTTTTAATGAAAACTAGGTTTTTTTAAGTTAAATACAAAATTGTTTAAATTTGTTAACTAAATTCAATTGTTTACATTCAATTAGGTTAAAAATGGGGGAAACATTTATCAACCACAACCACAACAACCAAACCCTCCTTTGCCAAACCCCCCCTCAATTCAAGATTTGATTGCACAAAATTTGAATGAATTGAGGGGGATTGAAGATGTATATCGTTGGATCCCTCGTCTAAACCCAATGTTTGATCCTCTCACGTCGATCATAAAGAGTATGGAAACCATGATTGAGGAGAACAATGCTGCCCTTTTGTGGCAAGATTCTATGAGGGAACAATATGCAGATGGCTTGTCATATAAGGAGATCAAGGATCTCGAGATATCCAAAGCTGCTATTGCCTCATTGTTTGTGAATCCCCACACTGGTCAACCCGTAGACCCAAAAAACCAAAACTTTTTATTAAATGGTGCACAAATGATGGTATTGTGAAAAACTTTTGGGATCGTTGGTGGATGGTTTTCAACAAACCACCCAACAACAATCTTGATGTCCCCTTCTACTTCATAAAAAAATTGTATGCTGAGTTTGTTTTAGGCAAACATGTGAACTACTTTGACATCCAACCTTTCCAAGGTGTGGGTTTAGGTATGCCCCAAAATAGACTTGGGGAAGTCAGAGTAGTCCAGGGCCCATATCTCCCCCCTCCTCCTGTTGATCCTCCACCTCCAGTGCAACATCCAGATATCATTTGTGAGGCGGCTTCATGGATCATATCAGCTATTCACTCTTTGAGTAGCCTTTTGGTTTCTCAGGCCGGGTCAGTAGCTTAGCCTACTTTTGATGGTAGCAATGCATCCGGTGGGGCTGACATGTCATCCTCGGCTCCACATATTTGTGTGCCCCATAGTTGTGTCATGTGTGGGCATGTATGCTTGGGTCCAGTTGGACAACCTATTGATCCTCCTATGGATAGTGTAGATTATGAGGTGCATGAGATGCATGATGCACTAGATGTTATGACACAGACTGGAGGATACCTTGGGGAGTCCTCACATGCTAGAGGCGAGGAGGCACCGTCATCATACATTGATGATGTAGTGGTAAGATTTGTATTTTCATATTTCATGCTATATTTTAAATGAATATTTATAATCTAGATAATATTAAGTACTAATTTTTATTTACATGGTCTATTTAACAGTTGATGACTGAGGAGGAGTTGACACAGATTCAGGAGGGCACCTTGTCGGCCATTTCATTTGGCCTTGATAGCTTGACGATACATATATTATTGCACTTAGTTGTTTGTATTTTATTGTAGATACATGCTCATCATTTATATTGGTATTAATTAGATTATGTAGTAACTTGCATGTATATCTTATTTTACTCTTGTAGGGCACAAGCAGCACGAGTGTAGGGCAATGTGATTTAGGATCTGGTAGTGCATTTGGAGACAAGGGAAAGGTAATTGAATGCAAATATGATTGAATGAATAGTTTAAATAACTTATAGTGGTTATACACGTCTAGACATAGATTGATAGTTTCATATACTTGTTGTGTATATGTACAGAGAATTCTTGGCTTCACATCCTTGTTGACTACACCCAGTATACCTGAAGATGAAGAAGAAGAAGAGATGCCTCAAGTACATGTGTGTTCATTTTATTTTGTGTTTAGTAGATATAATTTGTTATTAGCAATGACAATTATATGCTAACTTGTATCAATGTCATGTTTGTGAACATATGCAGGTTGTGTATGAAAATATTGAAAACATACCTCCTCTACCGAAGACATACATCAAGAGTCCTGCAAAGCCAAAGAGAAAATGTGGAGATGAAGTAAACATGAATAGTTCAAATATAGTTCATTTTTATGTTAACTTTTTGAATGTGAATTATATAATATAACTAATATTAATCGTGGTTTGTTTTTTCTTGTGCAGGATCCTTCAGAGCTGAGCAGTGTGGCGAAGATGATCGATTTTGATGATCCATCACCAACTTAGGATGTTATAGATAGTTTTGGGATTCTTACATGTCTAGTTGGCATGTATATTTTGTATATGGACATACATTCACATATATAGACATACATTTTGTTTGAGTTGGCGTTTATGCCATATTTGTCTATGGACATACATTTGTAATCATTTGACATTTTTATATATACAGAAGTTGATATTCGATCATATAAATTGTTTCTCATCTATGCATGGTGTTATCATGGAAATATTTAATCTTCATTCCAATAATTAACAATTGTTAATAATGGTTATTTAATGAACAATACAATTCATTTCATTTCATTGTAAGTGTTGTTTGTATAATGAACAATACAATTCATTTAATGAACAATACAATATAATTCATTTAATGAACAATACTTGATACAACTCATTATTACCCTATGCATGCTCTTATTTTTCCCCTCACTCGGTCGAATGCTCAGGGTCATACCCTATCGGTGTCGTCCCTTGAGCACCCTAAGTGCTAAAAAATGTCAAACTTTGATGGGCCCTAACTCAAAATCTATGGTACTTGCTAATGATCCGTTTGAACCTATGGGGCCATGAGAGGGGTCCCTACAAAATCCTATCTCGGTTTTTCAAGTTTCCCTATGGTTTTATTAGGGCACAATTTTTTCAATTGGCAAAAAAATCGTCAGTCTCATTCAATTGAATGTTGTCGCGTGGCCAATTTCTCGTTCCGCTCATCGTGATAACAAATCGTCAGCTCTGACATGTCTAGTTGGGCATTTTTACCCTATGCATGCTCCTATTTCCCCCCCCCATTGGGTCAAACGCTCGAGGTCATACCTACCGACGTCGTCCCTTGATCACCCTAAGTGCTAAAAACTCTCAAACTTTGACGGGAATCCGTGGAACCTGCTAATCATCTGTTTGAACCTATGGGGCCATGAGAGGAGTCCTTGTAAAATCCTATCTCAATTTTTCAAGTTTCCCTACAGTTTTATTAGGGCAGCATTTTTTCGGTTGGTGAAAAAATCATCAGTCTCATTCAATCGAATGTTGTCGTGTGGCCAATTTCTCGTTCTACTTGTTGTAATAATGAAGCATTGGCTCTGACATGTCTAGTTAGGCATTATTACCCTATGCATGCTCCTTTCCCGCCCCCCCCCCCCCACTTGGTCGAATGCTCGGGGTCATACCCTACTAGTGTCGTCCCTTGAGCATGCTAAGTGCTAAAAATTCTCAAACTTTGATGGGCCCTAACACGGAATCCGTGGCACCTGTGAATGATCCATTTGTACCTAAAGGGCCATGAGAGGGGTCCCTACAAAAGCCTATCTCGGTTTGTCAAGTTTCCCTACGGTTTTATTAGGGCAACATTTTTTCGGTTGGCAAAAAAATCATCAGTCTCATTCAATTGAATGTTGTCGCATGGCCAATTTATCGTTCTTCTCATCGTGATAATGAACCGTCGGCTCTGACATGTCTAGTTAGGCATTATTACCATATGCATGCTCCTATTTTTCCCCCCCACTTGGTCGAACGCTTGGGGTCATACCCTACCGGCGTCGTCCCTTGAGCACCCCAAGTGCTAAAAATTGTCAAACTTTGATGGGCCCTAACTCAGAATCCGTAGCACCTGCTAACAATCTGTTTGAACCTATGGGGCCATGAGAGAGGTTCTTACAAAATCTTATCTCAGTTTTTCAAGTTTCCCTACGGTTTTATTAGGGCAGCATTTTTTCGGTTGGCGAAAAAATCGTCATTCTCATTCAATCGAATGTTGTCACGTGGCCAATTTCTCGTTCTTCTCTTCATGATAATGAACCGTTGACTCTGACATGTCTATTTAGGCATTATTACCCTATGCATGCTCCTATTTCGCCCCCACTCAGTCTAGCACTCGGGGTCATACCCTACCCGCATCGTCCCTTGAGCATCCTAAGTGCTAAAAATTGTCTAACTTTGACGAGACCTAACTCGGAATCCGTGGCACTTGTGAACAATCCGTTTGAACCTATGAGGCCACGACAGGGGTCCATATAAAATCCTATCTCAGAATTTGTGGCCCTAACTTGTTCAATGAAAAATATAGATAAACAAGCATTACACTGTAGACACATAATTATCATCAATATTTCCATGTATTGTATACACATAATTACCATTACACTTGCATGTGACATCTATGAAGGGATATGCAAACATGATTTTTTTCCATTATCAATACAACTACACCAATGTACTCATGTACAGATACATTGTATATCATCAATATAACTAAACCAATTTGCTCATGGACATTGTATATCATCATAACAAAGTTACATCAATTCACATCCATATACAAATACAACATCCCACTTCATCTACATCAGACATCCTCATATCCTAAGAGAAAAGCTTACGTACAACAATGCCTGCATATAAATGAAGACCAAAATAAGTAAGCTTTTTATGCAGAATGAATGTGCTACAAGAAACAAATTATAACACTTAATACAAATTAGTTTGTCAAATTATAAATAGATCATTTGAAACATTTTTAAGATGTACAAGATTGTATAATTACGAAACTTACCAGTTTCTCTGCAAAGTATACAAGCATAACTTTGAAGAAAGACACATGTTGATTAAAGCCCTTCTCACTGCATTTCTCTGCATGGTTGAGGATGATGGTAGATATGGTCATTTTTAAATAGAAATACATTCACTTGACTTAATGTTTATGCACAAAATTTAATCTTATTAATGCACAAAGGAATACGTAACATCACAAAGAGAGGGTCTTGTCAATAGCGAATGATGTAGCATGAACCTATATTTGTAAGAATTGTTAGTCTACAAATAAAATGCATGGATGAACATAAAGGCTTTATGATAATCACTTCAACTGAAATGCATGATAATAAATGAAAAGGTGGGACTATATACCCTAAAAATACGTCCCTTCAAATTATATCAATAGAACCCACTATGTTGACGCAAAAATCATAATGTGATATTGTTGTATATCATCAAAAAAGACCTGCATGAGCGTAAAGGTTTTGCGATAATTATATCATCAAAAAATGTCAAATAGTGTTGTCTAATAACAAAAATTGTAAAGCTCATCAAATGCATAATAATAAGTTGTGTTGCAAAAATACGTCCCTTCCAATTATATCGAGTGTACCCGCTATGTGCATGCAAAAATCGCGTTGCCAAAAAAATATGTTCATCAATAGACTTGCATTTTGAACACATCCTTAATATACATGTAACAAACTTGAACATTAAGGTTTAATGATCATTGTTTGAGATTAAATGCATGATAAAAAAAATAAGGCACCATTAAAGACCTACTACTCAAGTATGCTTGAAGGGTCATCTCTTTTCTTAAGAGTATCCAGTATTGCTTCATGATCAACAGTAGTCACTATCCATAGTTCTTTGATCTTTGGTTTTTCTTGATGCTTCAACAACTTGACATTTGTAGCTATAATAAGGTGTGAATACATTATAATGGTTTTGTGTCTCATAGTCTTCAAATGCCGGTATGCCATTCTTTCTAATCATGTATGTTCACAACCAAGTTCCCACAACAACAACCGAACTTGTAGGATATGTGAACCCATCATCATCTATCACTGGTTGTGTTAGCTTCTATTTTCCCTGTACACATTGTGCCAACCAATATTATGATCTCTCTTCATTCCCTTGCAGTGCAACAACTGCAAAAACATGTCCTGGCTGTACAAGATCTGATAGACGGTCTTACTCAAGTGAACTTTCCATATCATCGTTTGACAAGGATATTGTTTGATATAAAGAAGTTAGATATTGGAGAGCCCACGTATCAACCCACTCACTTGACTCTCATTGATCCCAATCACACCGAACACAACTCTGACAAAAACAAGCCAACGCTCATGTCCAAATGGTCCATGTACTTGCATCTGAGCTGAGAAATGAATGCATCTTTGAAGAATATTTAATTGTTTGACAATCCAATCTATCTCCCACTGTTCCCTCCTCAACCAACCAAAAGAATTTGGTCACTGCTGAATCAAGAGTACCTCCATGTGACAATGTTGAACTACACCAATCTACAATAGAACGTGCATCAAAGAAATTTGCACCTAAAATCCTCAATTGCTCCTTAACTAGAGCTCTCTTCAAACATGCACCTGCTCCATCATGCTTCCCCCTTCCCATGCCCTGCCTCAACAAAACACCAAATATGAGGTATATGCCTCTCTACATGCATTCTAATCAACCAATAAAACATACGGGCATTCTTGAATTGACTCGTATAATTATCTAACCATATGATATGTTGATCAATTGCAATATCTTTTTCATGCAAGAACTCAAAAAAATTCTCGAAAGAATGTTGTACATACTTGGAGGAGTGTGATTTATCATCACTCATATAAAAATGATACTCCTTGATTATCTTCTTCTCCTCTTCTGTACTCTCAGGAGCATGTCTATATGTAATGTGAACAAAAATAGCAATCTGGATTAAATTGTAGTACTGAGACTATACCTCATTCTGTGGTTGCAATGTATAGTTCTCTGCAAAATCAACCACCGATACAATACTTCCAATCGAGAAAGAGTTCTTACACATCCTGAACTATTGATCCAACCACTAAGACCTATGGGTGTGCCTTGCATACTTGTAGAAAATATTTTCCTTAAAATCCAAAATAAAATCAGCAATACTCACTTCTCTTGAGACTAATTCGCATCTAGAACCTTCACCTCCACTCTTCAAAGTATATTTCACTGTCTCATATCTTTTTTTCTTAACATAATTCTTTCCAAAATGGTCTTCGCTGCCCTCATGAAAGAAACAAACTTTGACAACCCACCACATTCTGAGCACTTCTCATTCAAACAATCATTTCTATAGAAATGGCAGCCATCATCTCTAGGGCATAAAAATAGATCTTGCAAGTCTATTGATGATCTCGGAAATAGCATTGCACCACACTCCTGCAACATCTCCTTAGTATGCATCGTAGAAAAAATATGACATAAAAGTTCATGGTACATTGAAAACTCCACATGGTACTTGCAACAACAAGTATTATGAATCTTAAGAGGAACACAATAAAATGGCTTCAAAGATTCAAAGGCCCTTTGTGATATTTGCAAAGTTGGATGTACTTCACAAAATGTTTTGTACAAAATTGTTTGGCTTGATTCCAAGAAATGTTTGGGATGTGGTGTGCGGTCTCGGTTGCCAATTCTTAATTTCAAAACGTCCTTTACATTGGGTGACACTCTAGAATTAGAGTGCCAAAATTTTTGAATCTCCTCATTCACATTTTTAGTCAACTTTCTATCAACACATGGAAGCCTCCCACCAAAACCCCATGTATCTTGTTGAAGTGGATCGTCAAGTCTTTGCCTTTGTGCAAGTGCTCTATCCAAAGTTTTATAGTTTATGTTAAAATCAACACAAGTTTGTCTCATTTGACAAGCCTTCCTCAATTGATAGCTTACTAAGGAGGTTGTAATCACTCTTTGAGCGGATCTCTTATCTCTTTCTTTGGTATTCTTTCCAATAGAATTGAGAGCGTCAAATAGATTTTTGACAATAATAGACTTTCTCTCCATCTTCTTGTTCATACGACTGTTAAATTTGTTTAGCAACGATCTCATCTTTATCATCTTTAGCAATTGAACAAAGAATTGGCATTGCTCGGTCAATGTCTTATTGCTAAAATTTTGGTCGAAAAGTTGTGTAGCCTACAACCAAATGGTTCTTGTTGGCCTCTTGCCTTCAAGATTCACAATAATGTTCTCATCGATTTCAAGTAACCATTTTTGGGTTCTTGAAGGTCTTCAATTTGGAATTTGTCTTTCATCCATGAGGGTCTTCATTTCTAAAGTAATTAGGTGCTACATATGGTTCACTTGGTTTAGCAATTCCACCTTCAATGTCAAAGTTTTCCACATTTTCACCTCCAATGTCAAAATTTTCCACATGTTCACCTCTTATGTCAAAATTTTCCACATGTTCACCTCTTATGTCAAAATTTTCCACATGTTGAGCATTTTGATTATCACTTTCAACATTTTCAACATTTTCAAAATTTTCACTTTCGTTTTCAATGACTTGTGACACATTTTCAAATTCAATTTCGTTTTCACTTGAAGTAACATTAGCAATATTTAACATACCTTGTCTTCTCCTCCTATGACCTTCTCTATCTCTTTCTCTATACACTTCAATTTGGTCATTTGAAAGTTTTCTTTTGCGTTTAGACTTCCGATGACTACTACTCCCCATTTACCTCGACAAAGATGCTCCTAAATGATTGACAATGTAAGATTTGACTTTAAGAATCTCTCAAAAGCACAAATTTGTCTCAACCTGTCTGAAAACCAATGATCATTGACTAAAAATAGAATATGCAAACTGTGGGCCGTTGGAATCCACAAAATGACCCACAAGGCTCTTTTCTATTTACAAAAATCGAATACTCGATAAAATCAAATAAAATGTATAAATTTGTGGTCCCAAATTTTTTTCTTGTTGGCGCCTTTTTTTTACTGTTGCCACATTAATGACAATGACAGAAATCGGATATCCGATAAAATCCGATATCTAATTTTATTACTCAGATTTTAGAGAGAGAGATTATGGGGGTGAGAGAGAGAGAGAGAGGGAGAGAAGGAGAGAGAGAGATTAGGGTAGAGAGAGAGAGAGGAGGAGCAGGAGAGAGAGAGAATATTTTGTCATTAGGGGTCATACGACAACATATGAGCCCTTAGGACACCATATGACACTTTAAGACACCAAATTGTGTTGTTAAGGGTCATATGGTGTCTTAAGGAGTTGTAGGACACCATATGACCCCTAAGGACAACATACGACTTCTTATGACACCATATTGGGTTGTTATGGGTCCTACGGTGTCCATAGGGGTCATATTGTGTCCTAAGACCCCTTAGGACACCATATGATCCCTTAAGACACCAAATTATGTTGTTAGGTGTGATATGGTGTCCTAAGGGGTCGTAGGACATAATATGACCCCTAAGGACAACATGGGAACCCTTATGACACCATACTGAGTTGTTTTGGGTCTTATGGTGTCCTAAGAGGTCATATTGTGTCCTACGACCCCTTAGGACACCATATGACCCCCAACGACACAATTTGGTGCCTTAAGGGGTCATATTGTGTTCTACGACTTCATAGGACACCATATGATCCGTTAAGGCACCAAATTGTGTCATTATGGGTCATATTGTGTCCTAATGGGTCATATTGTGTCATATGACCCCTTAGGACACCATATGACCCCTTAGGACACAATATGACCTCTTATGACACTATATTGGGTCGCTATGGGTCGTATGGTGTCCTAAGGGGTCATATTCTGTCCTACGACCCCTTAGGACACCATATGACCCATAACGACACAATTTGGTGTCTTAATCTCTCTCTCCCTCTCTCCCTTGAACTCTCTCTCCCCCTCCCCTGATGTCTCTCTCTCTCTCTCTCTCTCTCTCCCTCTTTGCTAATCTCTTTATCTCTCTCTCCCTTCCCCCTCCACCCTCTACCTCCTTCCCCCCCCTTCTCTCTCTCTCCCTCCCCCCCTTCTCTCTGTCTCTCTGTCTCGCTCTCTGTCTCTCTCTCTCCGCTAATCTCTTTATCTCTCTCTCCGTCCCCCCCCCCTCTGTCTCTTTCTCCCCACTCCCCCCTCTCCCTCTCCCTAATATCATATACTAATTTATTTATAAATTAATATATTAAAATATTATATATTAATATATTAATAAACATTAGATTAATTATGTGCAAATTTAGTTAGTGAATTTACTTATTAAAATCGGATATCCGATTTTTGTTGTAAAATTTTCAAATTTCAAATTTTGGCTTGGGAATGCTTTGGGATTTGGCTTGGAAGTGACAAGCCTAGAAAGTCAATTGAAAAAACGTGTTTTTTAGTATTCCTTGATTTTCCAGACTTTACACTAGTGGCTGACGACTTTTTTTGTAGCCAAAATTGATAAAACGAAAAGGGTTTTTTAAAGACGTTCTCAGCTTTCCAACAATATAAGGCTTGTCTTATTTCGACTTTAATAAATAATTATTGTTTATTTTCTAATTGAATTTTGACAATAGTCTTGATTGATAGACTGATTGAAAAACACTCATAACTTTCAAATGGTATAACATATTTTGAATCCGAAACATGTATCACATCCTATGCTTTGTATACTATAGGGAAAAAATAAAAAAAAATAAAAATCATAAGGTTTTGACCAAGTTAAGGTGGTCAGATGTAGGAGTTTCTGATTTTCTGAAATGCTGTAGTAAAAAATTCATAAATAATTATTTACTATATAAAAAATTATAAAAAAATATGTGTCACATCCAAACATGAATCTAATATTTATATTATAAAAAAATATTATGATTTGATTGCGATTAGGGTGGTCAGACATACGCCTACTTCTTATCTTTTTCTTGAAATTTTAGTACCACTACATTGAAATTTGAAATTTTCATCAAATAGGATTTTTGTTTTCCAAAAAAACAACTAGTAGCTTAGAAAATACATTCAATTTTCTATAGATTCTCTTCTTACATATTTTAAAAATAATGTTCACAACTTATTCAAATTTTCATGTCAAGTTGCATAACTTTGATTTTCTGAAATTTCATTGCCACTTGAGGGCCTGTTTTGGCACACCATGATCCTGCACATACCCGGATATAAAATTTAATGTTAGTTCTGTATCTGTTTCTTTTTATCGTCCTTTTTCAAACTATTGAGTGGTATCAAACTATGTTATTCTCACTAGGAGTAGAGGATCGTGGGCATTAGAAGATGATTGCTAATTTGCAGAAGAAGAGCAAAGAGATTTGAGGGAGTTCTGTAGTCTGAAGATAGAGAAGGTTACAAAGAGAAGGCACACTGCAAGGAGGATTTCAAATCTATGTAGATTGACCGCAGTCAATTGTTATAGAAGGAGATTGCTGAAATTGTCAAATAAATGCTAAAGTCATTATGCATATTACAAGTTATCTTTTTATAAAGATATATGTAGATATCGCCAAAGGGTAGATCAAATTGAAAGATCATTGGAGAGCTGGTAGTTGTGAATCCCAAGCAAGTGCCAAGTTTATTAAGAAGATTGCTATCAAAGAAGATTTAGGTGCAGAAATAAGAGAGAAAGTTGTGCAAATGTTATAGCCGCAAAAAATAAGCTATATTGGTCAATTTTTTTGAAGATATAAGTCATTGCTTTTGAAGGAGAAGTCGAGGGTTTAAGGATCACTGATCACTCAGAGGAGAAAGCTGCCCGTTTGTTGTTTGAAGACAAGTCTAGTCAGTGTCATTGTAGAAGCTGTTGTATTCTCAAGTGGAAAGGCTATAAGTATAAAGAATATTATTGGTTTAAGACGAAGCATGGAGAAAATAATATTATTGGTTTAAGACGAAGCATGGAGAAAATAATATTACTGGTTGAAGCCGAAGCACAAAGAAAAGAGTCTAAATAAGCAACAACTGATCATAGAGATTTTTAAGCTGTTTTGAGAAATCTGCTAGTCATTTTATAGTCCTTGAAGGTTTCTTGTTTAAAATGCAAATATTGGTAAAAGTTATCTGTTAAGAAATTGTCGCGATAGTTGAAGAATCTATGAAAAAGATCATATTAGAAGTAATCTTCTATAGTTAAAAGAAGAAGTGAAGTCAATGACCGAGCGGAATGAAAAATGCAAATCATTGTAAAACTATTGAGGAATACACCATGATAGAAGGAGAGCGCTATAGAAACAACCAAGAGGATCAAAAGCCACAATCAAGGAGAACATGGAAAGAGCCATATCTCTCAATTCATTTACCATTCTAAAGAAAAGGTGATTGCTATTTTTATTATGAATTTTTTTATTGAGCATTAAGAAAGTGATCTGAAGATCATATAAGTGAAAGATAGATATCAAGTTGTAAAAATTCAGAAGAAGCTTGAAAATTGTTTTGATTAAAGAGATGTCACTTTTTGCAGTATTTAGAAGGTGCCATAGTATGTTTTGTGTTGTCCATTTTGAAGTTGTCTTTGTAGATAGTAGTGTTGAACACACCAAAATATTGGGGGTGTGAATTAGTATTTTATTAAGACTCAAACTTTTCAATAATGCTTGTGTTTCAAACTCTATTTCATAAGTAAAACAATTCTTGTCGAAGTGAAATCTTAAAGAAATAGAACATACGAGACAATTGCACATGAAGGCACTAGATTTACGTGGAAAAGCCAACAAGGGAAAAACCACAGTGAGAAAGCTACTTGGAGCTACTGTCTAAATCTTGCCTCACAAATATAACAATAATACACTAAACTTTATGGGCTACAACCCAAAGGAAGCTGAAACTCCCTGAAAAAATAATTTTATATTTATAACCAAAGGAAGTTCACTACTCCCTACAAATTACAACAGAAGAAGGTTATAACCTCAAGAATAACATACTTGGTAGGGATTTATGGTTAATTTCCTACTATAATATGTCTTCTCAATATCAACTACTTTTAGCTCACAATCTTATCATTTCTATATGTCCGTGTTACAACAAAATTGATTTTCTATTTATACCCTCAACATTTAAAAAAAAATACCAATTAGGTCAGCCTCAAGGTAAAGTGTAGATGAAATGTGTAATATCTAATTAGTCAGATAGGAAACACACATGCCAAGAGAAATCACACATTGCACTTCATACCAAGGTTTAACTGAGCCCCAAAATATCTTAACACATCCTCCAAAGTTCACACAAACACAAATACATGGCGAAAATGTGAAAACATGTCCTATTAGCCTAATAACTACAAATCGCCGAAAATATCAACTCCAAACAACATGCAGATCGATTCATGCACATTATATGGTTTGTCAAACATCCCTATACTCTCCTTTAACAATTTTTGACTATTTCATGTTGGCACAAACACTTGAACATTGATGACGGTATCCTTAATATACTCTAACTACATAGTCTTTATGACAAACCATGCTTGCAGTAGACAGAGGTATTTGAAACTTGAATTGAACATACCATGAGCTTATGTTCTAATTAGTAAAGCATGAGATCAAGATGCAATGAAATGCAGTGACATGAATTAACCCCTTTAACTAGCAACAATGACTTGTCTTCACTCATATGGCTCTAAAATATTTGTGTTAAGCCTCATAATCTCAAATTTGGACTACACATACTTGAGAGAAATTACAAACTATCTTCTTTAGCTATATAATTATATCTTCAACTGTAGTGAAATGTGGTACATTCTCCTATGACTATGTCACTTTTCTTGACTTAAACTTTTCTTAACCAAATCCTTTCAAACTCTTTGCAACTTTATTTAACTAGAGAAAAGCCACATGAATTCATAAATCATGAATTCCATGACATCTCCAAAACATATTTACTCAGATTACCCATCTTCAATTAACCACCATTAGGGAAAACCTATGGATGGATACTCAACAAAGAATTAGGCATATTTGTTCAACATAAATACATTGAAAGCACAACTTATACATTCAACATGATATAATATCAATGAAAAACATCATTTAACTATATAGATTAAATCATCTAAAGCTAGCATGATTTAGATATCATAGAAGCAATACTATTAACTTGCGTGCCCCTTATAATAGTAGGGCCCTTAAAATAGTAGGGGTCCACCTGCTTCCTGAACTATAGTCTCCCTCTTAATTAGCTAGAGTAATACAAAAGGGGGCTTGTACATGTGATGTGAAGCACGAAGTAAGGAACGATCTGAAGGTTGGCGATTTGACTGATGTGAGGGCCCCCAAAGTAGGGCTCTCTCAATTGATAAATCAAGGTATGGGTATAGTGAGCCGCTTAGCCTCTTGGCATAGTCCCACCATATCCCCATAGAATTGTAAGACAACCCACCCTACATGCATGCAAGGTGGGGACACCCCTTATAATACTAACAATAACAATAGCAATAGTAATAATAATAAAAAATAATAATAGCAATAATAACAATACCAATAATAATGATGATGATGATGTTGAACTAGGTAGCATAATCATAAATAATCAATAGTATCTGGATAGTGGATCCAAAATTCTACTATGATCTAAACATATAAATCACTATGTATTTACATCCTATCATAATGCATAGTTAGATACCATGTTGTCAATGTAAAATATAATTGATAAAGTATATCGATGGCAATACAAAATATAATGAATAAGTATGATATTAGTACCAAAAAAATGTCACATACAAGAAACATCGCAATGAGGTATTACATGTTGTCATAATATTTATTTAATGATTCATAATGTCACTTAGTTCATAAACTCATGCCACACATGTTAAAAGAGCTAATAAGTAATATTTATAAAACCTCTAACCTACTATTTTAATATACATGATTTCCTAATCTTGGTGCTAGGATAGCATGCAATTCTATATCCTTCTTCAATACTACTCCAAAGGTTTCACTCATGTCTATTTTCTCATAATTTGTCCCTATTTGAAGGGTCCAATTGAATGAGTGGATTAAGGAGGCAATAATAAAATGAACCATTTGATGAGTCAAAGGAAGTCCTAATCATATTCTTCTTCCAAATCCAAATGGTATCAATTGAAAATATAATCCTATATACCCCATCTTACTATTCTCACCATTAAAAATCTCTCTAACATAAATTTTAAAGGTTCCTTCCAATTTTTAGGATCTCTTGCAATTTGCCACACATTCATAATAGGTGTCTTTGAATATCATATACCTACCACCTCACATGAGCTATATTCTCTATGAAGTAATGCCAAACAAAGTGTTGGGTGTAGTCAAAACACTTATTTCATTATAGTGTGGAGATAAGACAAATAATCTATATCATATTCTTCCACTCTTCTATCGAGATTGATAGTCTCTTCTAATTCAATTTGTTCTTGTTTCATTACATGAGAATTAGCAATGAGTTCCACCATAGCCCATTCTATTGTGTGTCATAACTTAATGTCAGTACTAGTAGAAAAAAGTTCCTACATGATCATAAAGAAATGACTCATCAATCATAGAATTCCTTTAAAAAAAAAATGAAACATATGAATTGACGTAGGTGTTGAACAATTGATCAATTCATATAACTAAAAAAGTATAAATTACTGCACATTATCTACCTTATTGGACTATTTAAAATAATAAAAAACTTGTACATGGTTTAGTCACATAAGTATGATTAAACGTTTGGTTCTAATTTAATTATGACCTAGGGATAGATAAGATCTTATTCTAGACATGTTGTGGTAGCTAGGGTGTAGTGTATTTATGTATCAAGTAGCTCAACATTAAATAACATTATATCAAACTCATAGCTTAACTTTTTATCCTTATGAAATGCAACACATATCATATTCCATTTAAGAAATGACAATTTTGAAATATTCAGTAGATTTCAAGGATTAATAAGAACGGGCTATTTTTTGTAGCATGTCAAGTTATGATATTATTATCAGGATTTCATTGTGAAATTTTTGAGTAAAATACATTATATCTTATTTCATGAGTAGTGTTTCACATGAACGCATCTCTCATGATAATTAATGGTCCACTTAACATTCATTACATCTAGGTGATGTTGATAGGGAGAAGTCAAATATTAGATTTCATGGGAGGTTACCCATTTGATTACTACTCTAACTCAAATGTGCTTAACCATGGAATTTCCTCCAAGATCAAGCCCACCTAACTTACTATCTTATTTAACAATAAAACCAAAATCTAAACATGCTGAAAACTATCACTATCTAATAATCAACTATAAGATTTCTTTTTAAATACAAACCAAAATATTTTGCATGGTAATGCTTAATATATTATATAGAACTCAAGAAACATATATTTGTAATTTGGATTTACATAAGGAATTAAATCAAGATTTTCAATAAAGAGCTCATGTATAAGAAAAAATTGTACTATATTGATACATAAAAATATTTGGTATAGCCACTGCATTTACATAGTTCATCTTTTGTAAAGTTAAGAGGTTTTGAAGTAACTTGTCATAATCAATCCATTTGTATTTCATCCTTTATAAAGTTTAGAGGTCCTATTTGGGATTAATGTTTGTTTGTTATTGTGTCATACAACCAACTTTTTGATTTCACATTCTCAGTATATCATAGACATTCAACATGATTTGATATCAATAAAAATATCAATTAATTATATGAATTGAAGGTATCTAAGTTAAGATGATTTAGATATTACAAATGAATAAATCAATAATAATAATAATCAAAATGTTGAATTAGGTAACATAATTATAGCCACAAATAATTAATGTATTGAATAAATAATTAATGTATTGAATAGTGAAGCCATAATACTATTATATAGTCTAAAAATATAAGTCATTATGTACACATGCCATAATATATAGTTAAACATTATGATGCCAATCTAAATATCATCGATAAAGTATATTGATGATCACAATACAAAACATCATCAATAAGTATGATATTAGTACTAAAAGAAAGTCACATACAAGATACATAGGCATGATGAATTACACTTTCCTTATAATATTCATTTCATGACTCATTATAAAACTTAATTCATAAACTTACACCAAACTTGGTAAAAGAATTAGTAAGCAATATTCACAAAAAGCCTCTTAACATATTATTTCAATACAAATGATTTAGTAATCTTGGTGTGGGGGTTGCAGCTGCTGGTGCTGGGGGTGGCAGCTGCTGGTGCTGTCCTATTCTTGGAATGAAGAAGACAAGAAATCTTTTGATGCCTGTTTCCAAGCTAAATTGGATTCGGCTATTGGGGCTCAGGTCTGTTTAGGTTTGTTCTAAACAGAAGAATGTTTTGTTTTTGAATGAGGATGAAGAACTTTCTTCTCCTTTTTCTACTTCTGGTTTCTTCTCTTTCGATGGAGATGAGGGTATTGATGATGTTCGTGATGATAAAGATGAGCTTCTTTTTAATATTTTTATTAGAAGTCCGTTTAAAAGATAAATTTTCTGAAGAGGTGGTTTCTAATGATGGTAGGTTTTTGGGGCTGAGAAAAAGGTTTCTCTGGACAGTGGGGCCTCAAAAAGGGGTTTCATTTTTGTAGATCTACGATAACCCTTCTCTATTTTGGCTGGAGAAAGATCTTTGTCTATTGATAACAATGCTGTTTATTCTCCTAATGATGGTATGCTATGAAGAACGGTGTTGAGAATGGTTCTGGAGGCGTGGTCTCTTCTGTGAGGAATGGTAAGTTGGTTCTTTCTACTCTCCATTTCTTTTGTTGAGAAGGCTTCTGCTCAACTTGGGTCATCTCTTGTTGGGAGATTTTGTGGTACTTGTCCCAATGTTGACTCAATCAGAAGATGGGTGCTTTGGGTTTGGAAGCTTTCCAACAATGTTGAGGTAAAATCAATGCCGCATTATTTTTCCCTCCTCATTTTCTAATTTGTAGGATTGCAGGGGGATTATTTTAGCTGGACCTTGGTTTATGGGACAATGGTTTGTGCTTCCAACAATGGGTTCTTAACGAAGAGTGCTACCTTCAACTATCCAGTTTGGATTCGTCTGCCTAGATTACCATTGGAATTTTGGAATGAAAAGATTTTAATGTCTATATCCAACTCATTTAGGTGTTATATGCTAGAATCTCTATTCTGTAACTGATTTGTTTTGCAACCGTCCAAATACAAAATTTTGGTCATAGATTTTGGAGACCTCTTTTGCCATTTCACATGAGGAAACCACCACTGGTGGTCATAGATTTAAAAAGAAATACGCCAGCACACTTCTTACAAGCCAAATGACCCATTGCCCTTCCATTGAATGAATTTCAGATCTGTCTTTTCGGAAAGCTATGATTTCGTTTCCTAAAATGGATTTTAGATCTGCTCAGAAGTCAATTTCTTTATTGATTATTATTGCATGATTCCAAAAGATTGAAATTAGATATTTAGTACGCATACAAGGCAAAATAGGCATGATGCATTACACAGTTTCACAATATTTATTTAATGATTCACAATATCAATTAACATAAAATTACATCAAATTTGGTAAAAGACCTGCATAACCAAAAACTCATCACAAAATTCTTTTACACTTATTTCTAACATTTTATTTTAATATAGATGATTCAATAATCTTGGTGTGAGGATTGCATGCAATTCTGTAGCCTTCTTTAATATTATTCCAAAGGCGTCAGTCATGTCTACTTTCTCATAATTCATCTCTTTTGGAAGCGTCCAATTAAAAGAATGGATTAAGGAAACAATAGTAAAATGAACCATTTGATGAACCAAAGGAAGTCCTAAGCATATTCTTCTTCCAGTTCCAAATGGTATCAACTCAAAATCTTGTCCCTTATAGTTTATCTTACTATTCTCACCATTAAAAAATCTCTCTGACATAAATTTTAAAGGTTCCTTCCAAATCTTAGGATCTCTTCCAATTGCCCACACATTCACAATCACCATGCTATGCTTGGGTATCATATATCCTGCCACTTCACATGAGTTATCTGCTCTATGAGGCAGTGCCAAAGGGAATGGTGGACATAAATTTTAAAGGTTCCTTCCAAATCTTAGGATCTCTTCCAATTGCCCACACATTCACAATCACCATGCTATGCTTGGGTATCATATATCCTGCCACTTCACATGAGTTATCTGCTCTATGAGGCAGTGCCAAAGGGAATGGTGGATGTAATCGGAAAACTTCTTTCACTACAGCATGGAGATAAGGTAGATGATCTATGTCAGATTCTTCCACTTTTCGATTGAGACCAATTAGCTCTTCTAGTTCTTTTTGTGCTTGTTTCATTACACGAGGATTGACAATGAATTCCACCATAGCCCATTCTACTGTTGTAGTAATAGTATCACTACCACCAGACAAAAGTTCCTACATGATCATAAAAGAGCCACTCGTCAATCATCAATCATTGTAATGATGAACCATGATGTAAAAAGCCTACAAAATCTAACCTGAAAACATTCAATCTAAATGTAATTTCTATATTTACTTAGTTATGACACGTACCATGATTAAAACCCTGATATTCTGCAGAGTGAAATCATGTGCAGTCGAATCGAGCAGAATGTCGAGAAAGTCCTTTTCCTTGGGGAGACCCACGTCTTGTCTCCTCGCCGCCAGCCGATCTTGTATGAATGCATCGAAGTATTTATGTAATCGCTTATGATGGACAGCCAGATCACGGCTCACGCCCTGAGGGTCCAGGAACCTCAGAAATGGATAAAAGTCGGCCAAATTGAGTTTTCCGCTCAACTTCACCAATTCACCAAAAGAGTTCCTCAAATCTACAGACTCTGGATTGTTGGGATCGAACAATTTCTTACTGAAGATGGCGTCGCTCATGAGATTGAGACCCACGTAGAACACCAAATGTGCATGCAATATTCAAACTTTTTCCCCTCTCTTCGAAAATCGTTCGAATTGTCTCATAGACTTGATCTCTTCTCAGATATTGCAGGGCTTGGAGTCTGCTTGGAGTGAAGAGCTCCGTGGTAGCAATTCGCCTCAATTTCCGCCAGTAATCTCCATACTGAGCAAAAGCAATTGAAGATTCCTGGTGAGAAAGAACCTTTGCTGCTTCTATCAGAGTCCGTCCTGCAAAGTTTTGGTCGTGGGTTTTGAAGATCTCCTTTGCCATTTCAGAGGATGAAACCACCACAACAGTTCTCATGCCGAGAGAGAGAGTCATGAGTGGGCCGTATTGCTGAGAAAACAAAGATTCATTGGGTTTTTTCCCAGCTGAAGAAGGTTTCCCACAATAGGCCAGGCCAGAGGTCCAGTGTTGGAAGTTGAAGTCCAACGGACTCCTTCCTTGTTTGCCGTCAAAACTCTTGGCTATTCATATTCTCTTTGCTTGTTCTTTAAGAGCTGATTGTAATTCATTAATGAAGGTTAATTGCTGGAGCTGATTGCAGCTGTGTATATGTAAACCAGGTTGGTGAATAATAGAATAATTCCCCTGCTTCAAGTGTGGATGTAGGCAATTGCCGAACCACGATAAATCTGTGTGTCTCATTGTTTGTGTTGTGTATTGTTAATTCTGTTTATCTGCTGTTTTCAATTCGATTTTTCATCCTAACAATTGGTATCAGAGCGAGGTTAGATCGCTGTTTAGATTTTGGTGTTTGAATTTCCAGAATCATGGAAGAATCGAAGATAGAGAAGTTCTCCGGTCAGAGCTTCGGATTATGGAAAGTGCAGATGGAGTCTTTGCTGATAAAGCAAGACCTTTCACTCGCGCTTGAAGGGAAAGCAAAGAAACCAGCCGGGATGGCTGATGAAGATTGGAAAAAATTGGACAAGAAGGCGAGATCGACAATTTTTCTCTCGCTGTCCAATAATGTTCTCTTCAATGTCACGGGTGATGCAACAACAAAAGATGTATGGGATAGACTCTCAGCCATGTATGAAATGGCATCGACTGCAAATAAAGTTTTTATTATGAAGCGCTTGTACAAACTGAAAATGAAGGAAGGTTGTGCTATGGCAAACCACATCAATAAATTCAATACATTGATTAGTCAAGCGACTTCGGTGGGGATGACACAAGATGATGAAAACAAAGCTATTTTGTTATTATGTTCTTTACCAAGCAGCTGGGATGGTGTTGTAATAGTAGTTAGCACATCTATATTCGGTAAAAATAAGTTAGTTTTTAATGATGTAGTAGCTACTCTTCTCAGTGAGGATTTGAGAAGAAAGAATGATGAACCTTCATCCGGTGAAGCCTTAATGGTAGTCAGTACCGATAATAGAGGTAGAAGTCATAATAGAGGCAGAAATAATTACCATAGACGCTCAAAATCAGCAAAGAGATCGAAATCTAGAAATAGAAATGGTGAATGTTGGTTTTGTGGCAAAGCTGGTCATGTGAAAAAGGATTGCAGAAATTTCAAAAGAGCACAAGAGAGAGTGCGAGACAGCGAAGCAAATACAGTTTATGATAAAGATGATAGTGTTTTAATCCTTTCAACAATCGACACTACTCCAGATTCATGGGTCCTTGATTCCGGTGCCTACTATCATGCTACCTCATGTCTTGAAGCATTCATTAACTACCATGAAGGTCATTTTGGCAATGTTTTCTTAGGAGATAACAAATCTTGTGAAATTACAGGCAAAGGGGATGTATTGCTGCCATTAGAAGGTGGTAAAACAAGGCTGCTCAAAGATGTTCACCATGTCCTAAAATTGAAGCGGAATTTGATATCCATTGGACAACTCTTTAGTCAAGGTCTTAATGTTAATTTTCTCCTGGATACATGGAAAGTAACACATGGTACCATGTTGATTGCAAATGGTAACAAAGTGGGAAGCCTGTACATATTTAAGACTCATGGTGAAGTGGGAGTTGCAATGGTGATTGAGGACAACAAAGTGGATCTTTGGCATCAAAGACTTGGGCACATTAGCAAGAAAGGACTCCATGTTATTCATACAAGAAATCAACTACCGGGCCTCAAGCTTGTTGACTTAGCCTTTTGTGAACATTGCCTTTATGGCAAACAAAAGAGAGTCATTTTTTTGAAAGGTGGGCGTGACACAAAGACAACACCATTGGAGCTTGTATACTCGGATGTTTTTGGACCAACCAAGGTAACCTCCATTGGAGGAGCTAACTATTTTGTAACATTTCTTGATGATTGTACAAGAAAAGTATGGATTTATATGCTTTCTAGGAAATCTGAAGTGTTTTCAAAATTTAAAATTTTCAAGGCTTTAGTTGAAAATCAGATTCGGCATAGGATTAAATGCTTACAAATCGATAATGGTGGGGAATTTTGTTCACATAAATTTGATGATTTTTGTGTTGATAATGGGATTAGAAGAATCAAGGTTGTTCCTTTCACTCCTCAAGAAAACACTGCAGCTGAGAGGATGAATAGAACAATCCTTGAGAAGGCACGATGTATGTTGTCTAATGCAGGTTTAGGCAAAGAATTTTGGGCAGAAGCGTGTAACACAATATTATATTTAATCAACCGAAGTCCATCATCTAAATTGGATTTTGGTATTCTGGAAGAGGAATGGCAAGGGAAGAGGATTTCATATTCGCATCTTCATGTGTTTGGATGCGAAGCCTTCTTGCATATACCCAAGGAAAAGCGAACGAAATTAGATCCAAAGTCGCTGAAATGTATCTTTGTGGGGTATGGAGAAGAGCAGTTTGGTTTTAGATTGTGGGATTCAGTTCACAAAAGGATTGTTCGCAGCAGAGATGTAGTCTTTTATGAAACCTCCTTTCCCGCACTACAAGATGCAAATAAATCAGAGACAGATTATGTCCCTATGTCTCTATTTCAGAATTTGACTACCAGTGCTCTGCCTCTGGTCTCTCATTCAGTGGGAGCTCCTATGACATCTACATCAGTTGAATACAATTTTTAGTTTGTGAATGATGAAGAAAGTGCTGATAATGTTTGGTCTTCATGTAATTTTGAAATTGGGGGTCTACAGAATAGAGCAAATCCTCCCCAAAAGAACACTGATGTTGTAGGAAATATAGATAATTATCTTCTTCATGAGCAAATTGACTCACACTATTCCCATTTGGCTGGGCACACTCCACGATGGTATCCAGCGTCACCATACTTTGCGAACTCTGTCTTCCCCTCACGACATACTGCACAGCCTTCCCACACAGCATACCCAATGCACTCCCCACACCCCGTAGCCTGTAATTCTCCCCACGAGCTTCCTGTAGCTTCTGCACCCTCCACACAAGCTCCTTGCTGCCTCCCCTGTGCTCCTCCCGCAATCTCCTCACCACTCATGTGGGCTCCCTGTAGTCCACTCCACGGGTTCCCCACAGACTCCACCTCCATAGTCCCATCGTGGAGTCATCCTCCAACGCAGACTGTGGAGGATGCCACCATGGCTCCCCACTCCCTACACTCCCGACAACCCCAGGCCGTAGGAGATGCCGCCTTGGCACCCCGTCCTCTGCACACTCACCAAAGACAGGAGTGGCAAGTAATTCTGTGGGTACATCCTCCTGTGATCTGCGTGCAACTCATGTAGATAAAAATCCACAGGAGTTCAATTACCCTGCAGACAAGGACATTACCAGACACAAAAATAGGGACATTATCAGGCAGATTAACAATGAGAGAGATATAAATTTGCATAAACAAGGATCACAAAAATTGAATGACTTTACTACTGAAACAGAGAGTCAATTAAGGAAATCAACCAGACAGAGGCGACCTCCTACAAAGTTTTCTGATTATGACTTATTGTTTTGTGAAGAGGCTGAACCTTCTTTTCTCATCTCTGATCAAACAGAACCTGCAACATACAAAGAGGCTTGTAAAAATGCAGACCGTGATAACTGGCACGCTGTAATGTGTGAAGAAATGGATGCACTAGTGAGAAATTAGACATGGGATTTGGTGCCACTTCTGCCTGACAGAAGGGCATTAAGAATAAACAGGTATACAAACTAAAAGATGAAGCCGATGGTCACAAAAGATTTCGAGAAAGACTAGTTGTAAAGGGATATGCTTAGCAGCAAGACCTCGACTTCAAATAAATTTTCTCGCCAGTAGTTAAAATGACTACCATCTGAGCAGTATTGGGCTTAGTTGTAGCCTGAGATCTTGAATTTGAACAACTAGATGTAAAGACAACTTTTCTCCATGGTGACCTTGATGAGGAACTATTTATGCATCAGTCGGAAGGGTTCATTAAAAAGGGGCAGGAACACCTTTATTGTAGATTGAAATGCAGTTTGTATGAGATTAAGCAAGCCCCCCGATAGTGGTATCTTAAATTTGACAAGTTCACGATTGATCACAAGTTTACTCGCAGCGAGTCTGATCCTTGTATCTATTACAAGAAGCTTCCTAATGGTGAATTTTTCATTCTTCTCCTTTATGTGGATGATATGATAGTGGTCGGCACAAGCATGAGGATTGTGAGTGAACTTAAGACTCATTTAGCAAAGGAAATTGCCATGAAAGATTTAGGGGCAGCAAAGAAGATCCTAGGAATGACTATTTTTCGGGATAGAAAAAAGAGAGAACTCAATCTATCTCAGCAAGACTACATTAAAAAAGTCTTGGACAGATTTGGTATGGTAGATGCTAAGTCTATTTTTGTACCTTTAGCCTCTCATTTTTAGTTGTCTTCTCATTTGTGTCCTAAAACACAAGAAGATAAGGAGTTTATGGATAAAATTCCATACAAATCTGCAGTTGGAAGCCTCATGTATGCTATGGTGTCTACTCGACTGAACATTGCTCATACCGTGGGATTGGTGAGCAGATTTATGGCTAATCTGGGCAAATTTTTCCTACTTTTCTTCATTCTTCTCCCGATTAATTCTAATAAGAAAAACGCCATCACACTGCGCAGAAAGCCAAAACACCCATTGCACTTCCATTGAATGAATTTCAGTTCTGTGAAAAGACATCATTTTCCCTGTAAAGATTTGTAATATAAAGAACTTCGTATCTTATACCTAAAGATGGCAAGCACAACATTCATGGAATCTGACAAAAACGTATGTATGTAAAAAATATATTTCGTAATGGCCACTGTCATCTATATATATAAAAATACATTCGACAATAATATCTTCATAAGAACAATAATTTTATCTTTGATCAAACATGATCATGTTCCCGATGTATATAAAAACATATTTTGTAACAACCACTGTTATATATAAATGTTTTCGACAATAATAGCTTATACACAATCATGTTACTTTTGTATATATAAATATGTTTGGTAATGGATTTGTCATTTATTTATTTATATATAAATGTATTTGATAATAATATATGATCATATTTCTTTTGTCTAGATAAATATATTGAGTAGTGGCCATTGTCATCTGTCTATGTATAAATATATTTGATAATAATAGTAGTATCTTTTACAATAATGGTAATATTTTTGATTGAACACAAAGTTCATTTTTCTTTTTTCATAAATAAAACTAATTTTATAATCTAAAGTTACACATTTGTTCAAGTAGTTGAGATTAATTGGTTGAAGTAATGAGTTTTTATTATGGAAACTTGAGTGCAAATCCCAAAGAGATATCTAATATAGAATTCTAAGTTGTGACTCTTGATCTTCTATAGTAAGCTTCTAATATGGAGGTGGTTTTTAAATAATCATTGTCTTCCATAGGTGGTTTCTAGCATGGTTGTTCGAAAGGAGCTAGTATTAATCTCACTGTTGTTCTCACAAGAGCTTGCATTGATCTCATATTGATGCTTGTATGAGAAAAATATTTGTCAACTATTATTAATATATAAAAAAAGGATATTGTTTTGAATTGTGATAAAAAAATATTTTTATAGTGTAAAAAAATGTCTTTTAGGTAGATATTCTTGCTTTGGTCTGTAATTTTACACACTTAATCAATTAAAAATAAATAAAATTGATAGATATGAGTATAGAAATTCACAAATTGATAGTGATATTTAATAATTATTTAATTGTAATATTAAATTCTATTATACCAATAGTTTTTATTCTCATTGAAATTTATTGTGGTTTGTATTCACTATGATTATCTAAAACTTTCTCATTAGTGAGGCTCTAAAAGAACTCTAGTCTAAGAAATGGATGTTTCAAATGGGTATTGATTATTTTTGATAAAGATAAATGGGTTTACATGGACCCGAAACCAAGAGTTTTATAGAAATTGGCCATTAGCCAACCAAACAGAAACCAATAGCAAAACAGGGGAACACCCCAGATCGAGATCAAAAGCAAAAAGAAACAACAGACAAACAAAACAAAGCATAGACAAACACTCAAAAGAGAGTGCACCAGCTCCTTGTTCTTCTGTATGGTAACCTTGTTGATTTCCTCCAAGTCCTCCATAATGAACCTGGAGGTACCCTTATTGCTGCTCCTGCTTCTAGTCCTGGAAGTAGGGCCCGTAGTTTTATTGCCACCCACAAAAGATTCTTCACCGCCTAGATATTTCTTTCTGTTGCTGTCACCAGGATAATCATTGTCAATAGGATTGGATTTGTACTCTGCCACCATGGCATTGATCTTTTCCAGCCCCTCCATACTATTTCTCATGGGCTCCTTGCTTATGTCTACTAGATTCTTAAGGTTATTCTTGATCTCCTCCATAGACTGCTTAACCTTCTCAATTATTTTCTCATGATTACATTTCATAACCTCCACATCATGGGAAAGCTTCTGGGTCATGATCATGAGCTTCTCTATTTTGTTAGGCTTAGGCGAATCAGTGAAGATATCAATTATCTCCTTAATCCCCTCTTTGAGGGTATCAATCTCCTTCCCCACCCACTTCCAATAGTTCTCCTGGCTTCTAGTCGCTTCCATCACCAGATTCATCAGAGTACTTTCCTTCTATAAGACACTATCCACATCTTTAGGTAGAGTCCTCTACTTCTCCTTTAGAACATGAAGAGGAATGTCCAATTTGATTTCCTCGTCCAAGGTTTTGGGACCATAGTCTTTAGCAACCAACCTCTTCTTTTTGGAATAAGGATCAGTTTGAGAAACTATCTTGCTGGTCGATTTATATTTACTTGTAGCCCATCTAGGGGGTTCTTGCTTCTATGGGTTCTAGGAGTGACCAACATCTCACCCTCTTCAACCAGCTTGTAATTAGGGTCAATAAGAGGTTTGGCGCTCCCACTATCCTCCATCTCCATATCTGTATCAGAGACATCTTGAACATTAGTATTAGGGATTTGTCCTTTCTTAGAGAGACATGGCACAACTTCATGGGCTTTGGTATACTCCATAATAAGCACAATAAGCCCTTCATGGAGGACCAAATTATTCAGATTCTCATCATGTTTTTCTAGACTATTCTCCAAAGAAGAAACTAGATAGAATGGAATCGAAATAACTTTGCCATGCCTAAAGTGATTTAAGATGGTAAAATGATAAGGAAAGATACTGACATATCTTCCATCAAGCATAATGTACCTCATAATGAATTCAACCATATCTTCCCAGGGAGCCATTAGGTCCTTTCTGTTGTAGCCACCATCCGCTATTTTATTAACTCTTAAATGCTCCTTATCTTTATCAAAAAAATTCGCCATGTCTTCCTCCCTTGTTTTTCTGTCTCTGTAAAACCTTCTTCCATTCATAGCCAAACCCATAACCGTAGCCACCAGGGTTTCATCCGCATGAAATCCAGCACCATAAGCCCTCAAAACCCCTTTCTTCCACCCATTGACAAACGTTTCCGTGAGCAGAGGAGAAGGGCCATGGAGTCTTTCCAAGAAGGTAACCATCCCCCCATCTACAATTTCCTGCCACACCTTATTTTTCTTCCATTTATCAAAAGTGGGCTACTCTTGCCTATTCTTGTCCCCTCCCATAATGGTCCGGGTCACCAAACAGAAGTAGGAAATGGGCCACACAAGACAAGTCTCCAAACAGAAGCAGGACAGGGGCCACACGAGAAGACAAAAAATCCAGGCACAAGGGAAGTTTCTAGATCTTAGAATAAGGAAATTGAAAGGAAACCATTTCCCCAACAACTTAATCAAATCATGATTGTTCTTCATTAATTACCGCAAGTGGATGGTATCATGATATGCCAGGTCGCACAATTTTTTTGGGAAAGAGTCTCGATTGCTCCACCATTTTGCCGCCACGTAGCCCATTGCCATATTGGCCAATAAATCTGCCGCTTTATTGCCTTCTCAAAATACGTGAGAGATTTTGAATTCGTCCAACTCTTTAATCATATCACAACAATCTTTGATCAAGTTGGAAATAGTCCAGCTAGGATCCGTACACCCATTCAAACAGTTGATAATGTTAAGTGAGTCAGATTCTAGCTAGAACTTTCTACATCCTTCCTTTTTAGCTATGTGTATCCCTAAATGGGTAGCGCTGGCTTCGTAAAATGGTTGGGCAGCACTGGCCTCCGCAAAATGATTGTTATTAAATAACCTTGTATTTATTTTTAAAATTTCACTTCAATTTTCAATAATTTATGTATGTACCATTTAATGTATTTGATCTATTGTCAATCTATTTAGTAAATTTTTTAACTTGAGGTCCTAGGTCCCTCGCCGCTCCTTAGGTGGGGGAGGTGATGCATGGAGGTGCTACCTGACCTCCCCTCCATGTCATGGCTTTGCCTCGGGGTGGCCTTATGTTGCTCCTGCCCCCTCGACTCCTAGGGATTCAGGCTGGCATGATACCAGAGGTGGTTCTGCGTGGCCCACTGCCAATTCCTCCAAGTGGTTTCCTCACCTGGCCTTGGCTTTTTCTCCTTCTATGATGGAGGAAGGAGAAGATGAACAAGAAACAAAAAAAGAAGAAGATGGGTGGTCTCTTTCGAACCCGACCCCTGGCCTTGTTGATGTATGGGGTAAAAAGGATGATCAAGATACCCCCCCCTCGGCTGCCATTGCTTTGACTGCTTGAGGTGGCTTTCTCTGGGTTGCGCCCATGTTTTTTTTGATGAATATTTGATTGTTTTATGGTTCTGGCCTAGGGCCGTTTGACTCTCGTGGGTTGATCTTGTATCCCTCGGCTTTTTTTTTGGTGAATATGTACTTTAATATTTTTAATTAATAGAGAAGGCCTATTCATCAAAAAATTATTGATCGTTCCATAGTCTTAAAAAAAAAAACTAAATGTTTGATAGTGATCATTTTCTATTATATTTCATAATTATTAAATTGATTTTTTATAATTCTCTTAGTGTAAAGATCTAAAAATGGTCCCTTTTTTACTTGCATATATATTGGTTATCCAATCGCTAATCCTATTGAAATTAGCATACAATCCCTTTAAATCCTTAACTTCACCCCCTTAGACACACATTCTATCTTATTGGAAACTCCCTTAAAAAGAGATAGAAAAATGGAAGGCATCCCATCACATATAATTGATAGATTTCTTCTGACTCATCTTTCTTGATTCTGAGTGCAAAATTTTTAAACTCGTGTGTGCATAGGCTAGGGCTTTGGGATCATTTGTGTTCTCGCTACTATACCTTAACTTCACTTCCATTCTTCTTGTAGGAATGGTGACAATTTCTACATTTGTAGTGATGGTGGAGGTTGATTGACTTCTTCCTCTTCTCCAACTACATTACGACCATAATCCTTAGTCTAGATTATTTCCTTAATAGCTTCCATATATGCAACTAGAGGTGGTTGATCTAGTTTTCAATTCTTTGGAGGTTTCTCTTGAGAAATGTTAGGAGCGTGTGACTTCTCAAGGAAGTAGGTGCCTTTGTGGAACATATTGAAGTACTATAGGATCTTTCCCCTTTGTAGTGGAAGCCTATGCTAGAGGAGCAACATAAGATCCTCTTTTTGGTTTATATGCAAGTCTTTGTTATTCTACTAAAGGTTTTTCTGCTAGCTCACCTACTTTCTCTACAATCATATGAATCCTTTCAGTTGGATCACCAACATCTGCAAATGCATCTCGGTAATTAGGATTTCTTTTCTTCTGTTTTCTTCTCCTCTCTTGATTCTCTCCCCACTTAGCCTGTTTGATGGCAATCTCTCTAACAATCATGCAATTATTGATTATATCTTCTTCATACATCATCTCATGTAAGAATGCAGTCTTCTTGAGGCATGTTCAATTGACCCATTTTGTGTGATTTCAATATGTTGTAATTTTTATATTTTACCAAAAAATTATATCAAATACCCCTTATAAGGTGAAATAATTATATGTTGCAAAGGAGCTATAAGCATAGTGTAATTCAAAGATGCTAGTTGAACCTGAAGTGGTGCAAAAGTAGTAGGTTTTGTGATTCAAGATGGTAGTTCAAAAGTGATTAAAAATTTGTAGATGGCTTTGAATGTGAAAATAATGAAATTATGTTGAATGTAGTGGAAGAAAATGATACTTAGCAGATGTAGTTAGAGTGTATGTCCTTCTGGGCCAAGCTTCCATTGAATGGATGATTCATGGATTGAAGGATATAGTGCCCACCCTAACAACACTGATAATTTAGTATTCTTTTGAAAATATGGGTTTCAAGTAGTATTTTGTTAAATTGATTTATGTCATTTATTCTAACTAAAACTTAAAAAATAAATCTTATTTTTGAAAAAGTGATGAAAAAGATAACCAAATTGGAATTGTTATTTCAAAATCCATTAGCATAGTTGAAATAGTTATCCAAGGAAGCCTATACATACAAGACTATTGGTATTGTAAAGGTGAGACCCTTTCAAAGTGGGAAAGTTTAGAAGAGATAAATTTTGAAGAGCATGTTGTAGGACTTTTGTGTTCACTAGTTATACAAAATGGTTTATGAAGTTTTATAATTTCACAAAAGTAATAAAGGAATCATTTGAATCATTTGAACTCATAATGTGATTATTATGTGGATGCATAATGTTGTAAATATGTTTTGGATGAATGAATATATAATGTTGTGATTTGTGTTGGCTTGAGTATAGCTTGGAGTAGAGCTTCTACCCCTAGCTCAAGGGTGGAAAGAAATGCTTTCTTAAGGTGGGAAGGTGGGCTCCCTTTTGGATCATTTAGCCTAATTGTTTTTTTTCTAAGATGCACGGCTGAAAGGGTAGAAAACCATACTGTTTTTTTTGGAGCTTTTTGTGTTGTACCATTAAAATTTGACATTGTAATCAAGTAGGATGTAAAATATCTATTATATTCAAAGAAAAATTAGAAGTATCAAAGTTTGTGTAAATAGTTCTTGTCGATATGAAAATACTCATTGTGGAAAGAAATTTCTACCTTCATGTTGAAATAGAATGAAAAAAAAGGAATATGAATTTATGTTATAAATGTTGATTACATAAGTGTTGGTTTAGAATAATAAATATACTATTTATCTTAGAAACTATTATTTAAATAACGTTGTGTTAATGAATGTTAAAACTAGATTATGTAATAATTTAAATGCTTTTATTGTAGGGTTAGTTTAATGTCATGGAAGAGTATTTCCCAATGCTAATGTCATTTCTGGTTATTTATGGAAGTAGACAAGTTATGCTGTGTAAATAGTAACCAAAACATAAATTTAAAAATACTTCCATTTGAAACATGGGTTACAAGAAAAAAATTTGTTTCTATTGATGAGTTGTAATCATTGGGATATTTGAATGTATTGTTTAATTGTATGTCACTATTGATAAATGAGTTTTTCTTCTCTTTAATTTTTATTTTTTTTGTGGTAGGAGGAGGGTTTCTCCAATGAGTTTTTCTTGTTTACTGGTTATTAATAATTTAATGTGAACTTGATATTTAAGTTAGACAAAAGTGAAAAAAAATAATATAAGTAGATAAAAAGGGCAAGATAATTGCTGTTGGAAAATTATTGAGAAAGCTTGAAATATTTAATTTATATTTAAATCTTAAGTTATTTTAGTAATGGAAATTAACTAAAATTAATATAGAAAAATAATGGTTGAGTATTAATCTAGAGCAAAAAATTAACTTAATGGTTCTTTTCACATAATCTATTGGGTTAGGTTAATAAATTTTAATTTATATAATGAAGTGAATATATTGTATTAAGTTATCATTAAATTATTTTATCTCGGCCTGACCATCTTGGTCATGTTAGCAGTCCCTTGGAGATGATTTTACGTTCCAAATTGTGTACCTTAATTTAGTTTATTATTGAAAATGATTATTTGAAGTGTTGTGTAATGTTTTAATAAAAAAAATTTGTAGGTGAGTTTATGTTTGTCATATATACCGCTTGGGAATAAGTGGGCATTACAATTGGATCCATAAGACAACAATCTATAAGACAAAAACATTTCCCACAAGCTTGTCTATCACAAATTTGTGGGTCCATTTTCAAGACAAATCATGTTCAAGAAATAAATAAATCTTTCAAAGTATCAAATGGTAATTATGACTATATATGCATACCATAATGCATAGTCAAACATCATGATGTCAATATAAAATATCAATGACAAATTATATTAGTGTAAATAGAAAAGAAATTATCAATAAGTAAGATATCAGTATCAAAAGAAAGTCACATACAAGACACATAGACATGAGCCATTACAAATTTTTATAATATTTATTTCATGATTCTTTATAACACCTAAATTATAAACATACATCAAACATGGTAACAAATTTAGTTAGTACTATTTACAAAACTTCTAACATAATGTTTTAATACAAATTCTTTGGTAATCTTGGTGTGGGGATTGCATGCAATTCTATAGCCTTCTTCAATACTATTCCAAAAGTGTCACTTATGTCTATTTTCTCATGATTCATCCCTATTGGAAGGGTGCAATTGAATGAATGGATTAAGGAAGCAATAGTAAAATGAACCATTTGATGAGCCAAAAGAAGTCCTAAACATATTTTTCTTCCAGCTCCAAATGGTATCAGCTCAAAATCTTGTCCCTTATACTTCATCTTACTAAACTGACCATTAAAAAATCTCTTTGGCATAAATTCTAAAGGGTCCTTCCAATTTTTAAGATCTCTTCCAATTTCCCACACATTCACAATCACCATGGTGTGCTTGGGTATCATATACCCCGCCACCTCACATGAGTTGTCTGCTCTATGAGGCAATGCTAATGCTAAAGGAAGTGTTGGATGTAGTCGAAACACTTCTTTCAATATAGCTTGGATATAAGGTAGATGTTCTATATCAGATTCTTCCACTTTTTCGATTGATACCAATTATATCTTCTAATTCCTTTTGTGCTCGTTTCATTACATAAGGATTGGCAATGAGTTCCACCATAGCCCATTCTATTGTTGTTGTAGTATCACTACCAGCCGACAAGAGTTCCTAAATGATCATAACGAAATGACTCATCAATAATAATAAAAATATATTTCTAGATAAAACATGAGTCAAAATAGGCGTTGAACAAGACTCACCAAGAGTAAAGCCCTGATATTCACCAGAGTGAAATCATGGGCAGTCAAATCGAGCAGAATGTCGAGAAAGTCTTTTTCCTTGGGAAGACCTACCCCTTGCCTCCTGGCCTCCAGCCGATCTTGTATGAATACATCTAAGTAGTCATGTAGTCGCTTATGATAGACTGTCAGACCACGGCTCACGTCCTGAGGGCCCAGAAACTTCAGAAACGGATAAAAGTCGACCATGTTGGGTTTTCCGGCCAACTTCCCCATTTCACTATAAGTGTTCCTCAATTCTGCAGACTCTGGATAGTTAGGATCGAACAAGTTCTTACTGAAGATGGCGTTGCTCATGAGATTGAGACCCTCGTAGAACACCAGCTGTGCAATATTCAAACTCTTCCCCTTCTTCACGAAGACCATTCGAATTGTCTGAGAGATTTGATCTCTTCTGAGATGTTGCAGGGCTTGGAGTCTGGTGGGAATGAAGAGTTCTGTGGTGGCAATTCGCCTCAACTTCCGCCAGTAATCTCCATACTGAGCAAAAGCAATTGAAGATTCGTGGTGAGAAAGAACCTTTGCTGCTTCTATCAGAATCCGTCCTGCAAAATTCTGGTCGAGGGTTTTGAAGATCTCCTTTGCCATTTCAGAGGACGAAACCACAACTGCAGTATTCATGCCGAGAGAAAGAGTCATGAGTGGCCCATATTTCTGAGAAAGAACCCACAAAGATTCATTGGGTTTTTTCCCAGCTGGAGAAGGTTTCCCACGATGGGCCAGCTAGGAGGTCCAGGAGGAAGATTTTCTCTTCTTTTCTTCTTTCTTCTGCCGATTAGATCTAATAAGAAATACGCCACCACACTGCTTAGGAGCACAGAAAGCCAAATCAGGCCTTGTTCTTCCATTGAATGAATTTCAGATCTGCTTGGAAAGCAATGATTTCGTCTCCTTATATGGATTTCAGATCTCCTCAGAATCTGTCAAAAGACGTCATTTTCCCTTTTAAATATTGTATATTTGAAAAGCATCTTCGTAAAATGATTTCGTTGATACCAAGCACAGCGTTCATGGAATCTGACAAAAATGTTCTCTTGTCCTCCTCACTGGCAAGAAGCGTTGAATCCATTTATATATATACAAACATATTTGGTAACGACCATTGTCATTTGTATATACTATAACGCATATAAAACTAGTGACAGCTATGCATTTGATTTGTGATTAACAATATAATTCGATACACTCCAGAAAAGTGCCTTTTAGCAGATATTATTGCTTTGGGCTCTTGTTCTTTGCCGGCCCGGCTTGACGGGCATACTCCAAGTGCTTAGGTGGCCGGACCTGTTAACTTTTCTTTCCCCGTTGTACATTTCCCAATTTGAGGGATTCCGTTTCTGTACGATTTCCGTTCTTCCGTTTTTGTTTCGTTTGCCCTTCTATATACCGTAGCGGTTTTTTTTAATCCTATAATTAATATACTGATTAAATGAGTAAAATAGCACTCATTGAATAGCTTCTCTAAGGAATTAACGGCCTCAAAAACAAAACGCTTTCTGTAAAGTAGAAGCTTTTTTTACAGTTTACCATTAGAATTCTGTATTACTAGCAATTGTATCTTGGTGTGTTAATTGAAAGGTCAATTAGAGAAAATTTTGGTTTATGAGGTTAATTGGTAGGTCATTGAATTGTGATTAAAAATATAATTTGATACACTAAAGAAAATTGTCTTTTAGGAGACATTATTGCTTTGGGCTGTTTTTCTTTGCCTCTATTCAATTGAAAAAATAAAGGAGAGAGAGGTAGAGATAAAGAGATAGATAGGGGAATAGGGAGGGAATAATGGAGGGAGAGATGGGAGAAATAGAGAGGAGGGTAAGATAAAGAGAGGGATTGGACCAAAGAGAGAGAGAGAGTGGGGGGTATTGATATAGATAGATAGAGAGGGACAATGAGAGAGATATATAGACTAGCTAGAGAGAGATAGAGATGAAATATATAAAAAAGACATATTTTGCAAGAGATATGGAGTGAATGAGAGAGAGAGAGAAAGAGAGGCAAGAGTGAGATAAAGGAGCTACCAAAGACAAGTAATAGAGAGAAAGATTTAGACTTTAGAGAGAGAGAGAGAGAGTATATACATTAGAGAGAGCAGAAGTAGAGAGATATAAAAAGAGGGAGTCATGGGGAGATAGGGAAAGATAAGATAGAAAGAGAGAGAGAAGGGATATATAGGGATGGAAAGGATCTAGAGAGTAGAGATAATTTGTTAAATATAAAGGGGATAAGAAAGAGGGAGAGATGGAAGGAGAGAAAAAGGGGGAGAGGGATAAATAGAGATAGAAAGAGTGTGGTAATTAGAGAGGGGGAGATGGAGGGATAGAAAGATAAAGATATAGGAAGTGATATATGGAGAGGTAGATAGGGATATAGAGTGAGAGAGATAGTGAGATAGAATAGAGATAGGGAGGGAGAAATGGGGTAGAGTGTGTGTCTGTGTGAGTGAGAGAGATATAGATATAAAGATAGGGAGGGAGAAAGGGGGAATGTGTGTGTGAGTACAAGAGATATAGAGATAGATATAAAGAGGGAGAAAGATATACAAATATAGAGAGAGGGGGGAGAGGGGGAGAGAGAGGGAGAGATAGATAGAGTGGGAAGGATAGAAGGGGAAAAGAGAGAGATATAGGGAGAGGTAAGGAGATATAGATAAGTGAGAGAGATGGGGATGGAGATAATATTCAAATAACATGCTAATATCAACTTTAATCCCCAAGGACACATGCTATCATTAAATTATTGGCATGAAATAAGTAATAAAAAATTAGTTGCTCTTTTTTGCTCTCTCACTTTAAACATTTAATTTAGGTGTTAAGTTGAAATTTATTTTATTATATAAATTAGAATAAAATTCAAATATTATTATTTTATAATAATAATTTTTTAATAAGACAAAATGTATAAATTCTAATATCTTTTAATTATTATTTGTAATTCCGTAAAAAACCACAAACAATTAAAATGTATTTTCAACTTAATAAAATAATTAATCATTAAAAGAGGAAGTGGAAGAATTAGAATAAATATTAAAAAATAGAATATCTAATAAAAGAAGATGATATTAAAAGATATTCTTATCAAAAGAAAATAGTAATAAATGAATTTACAAAGATACTGGGAAGAATTGTGCTCTAGAGAGGAGGAGTATTGGAGACAAAAATCAAGGGAGCTATGGCTAAAAGATGGGGATAAAAATACTAAGTTCTTTTAGGCATTTGCAAAGATTAAGCAAGCTACATCTACTATCTTTTTTATAAATGCCTCTTCTTCGGGGATAAAACTAACTAATGAACAAGAAATTAGGGAAGAGGGTGAACTCTTCTTTAAAAACCTTCTTGCTCCTTCTCCTCCTTTTGTTCTTGAGGAGTCCAGTGTCAAGGTATTGCTAGATTCCATCCCTTGTCCAATTTCACAGTGTGATAATGATTATCTGATGTAGCCATTCTCTCTTGCTGAACTTCAAGAGGTGGTAGTTTCGATGGCTCCTGCCAAGTCTCCAGGTCCTGATGATTTCACCATGCTATTCTTTCAAAAGCGTTGGGATGTTTTAAGTTTTGATCTTTTAATGGCTTTGGAAGAGTCAAGACAAAAAGATTTTATATTGAAGAACTTCAATTTAACTCATCTTGCTCTTATCCCCAAATCCAACAACCCTCAATATTTTGCAGACTTTAGGCCTATCTCCTTGTGTAATACAGTTTATAAGATCTTCACAAAAGCTATTTATCTCCGGTTAAAATCCTTGATACCTAAAGTAATATCTCCTCAACAAGGAGGTTTTGTTCTTGGTAGGGAAACATTGGAAGGTTCGCTTGTGGCCCATGAATCTTTGCACTTAATTAAATCTTCACAGCCCCCTTCTTTTATAGCTAAATTAGACATGTTGAAAGCATATGATAAAGTATGTTGGTCTTTTCTTTTGAGAGTGCTTAAAAAGTTTGGCTTTTCAGAAAAGTGGTGCACAAATGGATAAAAAATTATCTCTCTGGTGCACATTTCTTAGTTATTATTAATGGTAATCCTTTTGATTTTTTTTGAGCCACTCAAGGAGTTTGACAAGGTGACCCACTATCACCTTTTCTCTTCATTATTATGGAAGAAGCTTTTAGCAAATTGGTCAATAAACAACTGACTTTGGGTCTTTGGAAGGGGGTATGCATCCCTAATACTTCAATTTTCATCACCCACACCTTATTGGCAGATGATACAATTCTATTTGGTTGTTCCAACATTCAAGAAACAAGGAATATTAAGAAAATGTTGGACATATATACTTCCAGATTTGGGCAAAAAATCAGTGCTTAGAAATCTAAACTATTCATAATTAATACTTATGAAATGGTGTCTAACAATATTATCCATACATTGGCCTTTCTAGTGGATTCTCTTCCATCTTTGTAATTGGGCATCCCTTTCTTTATGGGATTAGGGAAACCCTCTTTTTGGAATTATGTGATAGACAAATTAAAAATAAGAATTTCTGTGTGGAAAGCTAGATGGTTATCTCTGTCAGGCAGATTAAAAATAAGAATTTCTGTGTGGAAAGCTAGATGGTTATCTCTGTCAGGCAGAATCCTTCTTGTCAAAACTATTTTGGCTACAATCCCAAACTACTACATTTCAGTCCTTCAAGCCCTGAAATCTATTGTTTCGCATATCGAGAAAATTATTTGGAATTTTATTTGGAAGGTAATCTTTTAGAAGATAAAAAGATCTTGCTTGTGTCTCTCAAAAAAATGACTACAAGTAAATCTTCAGGCAGGGTTGGTCTACACGATCTTTCAAAAAGGAACAAGGCCTTTGGGGGAAAGTTAGTTTAAAATATTTATGTAAAACCACATGCTTTGTGGTGTAAAATTATGCAAGCAAAGTATTTAGATACTCCTACCCCATCACGTATATTTACTATCCTTGATCCTCCATCAGGCTCTGCAATGTGGAACTTCATGATGGCTTCTAGGAATGTGATTTCTAGATATTTATCTTGGCAAGTACATAATGGCAAAGATGTCAACTTCTGGCATAATTCATGGAGTGGTCTCCCACCTCTTAATCTTGAGAAATCTCTAGTAAATGCAATCCCCATTTTTATTACTCAATGGGGATCTTACCTTTTTGATTAGATAGATAATCTTGAGAAGCCTTCAAATCATGTCATTTGGAAGAATCCAGCTTCACTCCCAATCTCCCTGGCTCAAAAGGTAAAATTCTCTTTGATTCTCAAGAACCACATTTTTTTAACCTCTAATGATTTGGAAAAATTGATATGGTGCCCTATGAAGAATGGAAAGTACTCTATCAAGGAAGGGTATAAGGAAATTCATCATATGTCGGTTCAATCCTATTCACAAAGAGCTTATGACTTTTATTGGAACAACAATATTCTTTCTAAGGAAGGAATGTTTACTTGGCTCGCTCTACACAAGAGAATAATTACCAGTGAGAGACTTGATAAATTGCATATTGCACCTCTATTTGCTTGTGTACTTTGTGGTGAGCATAATGAAACGTTAGATCATCTCCTCCTCCAATGTGATTTTGCTCATTATTGTTGGATGTTTGTACTTTCTAAACTTTCCTTTAGCATCCCTCTTCCAAATAATGTATGAGATTTGTTCCAGTCCTGGCCAGTCTTATATTCATCCTCTCTTTTTGCATGCTTTTGGAAAGTGATCCCATTCACAGTATTATGGTCACTTTGGTGGGAAAGAAATACGCGTATTTTTAGAAAACAGACATCTCCTCTTTCTGATGTTTTCAATTACATTGAAAAATCAATATCAGATTTGGTTAATGCTCATGTTTCAAATCAGTTTAATCCAAGTAGGGAATTTACTTCATGGGATGGTCAAGTGATTAATTTCTAGAAGGGCATCTCTATTCCCGTATCACCTTGCTTTCTGAGAGTGAGGATTAGTAAAATTGATGGAAATAAAGTGAAATGGTGTCCTCCGAATTCAACACATTTTAAATTGAATTTTGATGGCTCCTCTAAAGAGAACCCAGGTGATGTAGGAGTGGGAGTATGCATTAGGGACGACACAGGGTGTGTTTTTGCTTTGAAGTCTATTTCCATTCCACCGAGTACCAACAACTACATAGAGGCATATGCTTTGCTTGAAGGCATTCTACTAGTTAAAAAATTGAACATCTCTTATATTCACATCGAAGGCGACTCAACCATTATTATCAATGCTTGCATAAAGAGAAATATTGACAATTGACAGATAAGATACTTACTTGAACAAGCATGGGCACTTATTGATACATTTGTAAATTTTACTATTTCACATGTGTATAGAGAAGGAAACCGGGTTGCAGATCATTTGGCAAATATGGGAAGTTCCAAGGTAGAACTTAATATGATGGGTCCGAATTGTGATCTTGATTCTTTTCCAATCCTTAGGAAAATAATTTTGGAGGACATGGGTACAGGATAATATTGCACATGGTTATGAAGTTGTTTTCATAATGATAAAAAGTTGGTATGTGAGGTATTATAATTGTAGGTTTTTGTGGATGTGTAGTATCTGAATGATGTGAATGGATGTTGATTTGGGGAACTATGAAGTGAGGCAGATTGTGGACTGCTATGTAAATGTGTACAACTTTAATGATGTTTTGGTTTGGACTTCATCTTGGTCAAAATAATCCAGGAAGCATTGGATACTTGGAGATGACTTGCGGCATTTGGTATTTTGGACATTATGAGATATATTGTACTTTTATGGCATATTAGGGATTTAAGTTTCACAACCTTTCTATGTAATATCAAGCAAGGATCAGAGTTTTTCTTTCTGATTCTTTTCTCCGAGAGCTCTTTGAATCAACTTATGTTAAGAAATATATAAATAAAATATATTAAGTGGCACTGCCACCATTTCAAAAAAAAAAAAAAATTTAAAATATAATTATTTTATCATAATTAAAATTTTAATAAGAAAAATAATTGTAGATTGAATTAGCTATAATAATTTTTAATTATTATAAAAGGACATAAATAATTAAATTAATTTTAAACTTAACGAAAAAAGAAAAAGAAAAGAAGAAGAAAAATAAGAATTAAATAAAGCTGATTCTTTCTTTTTCAATATTTTTTCTTTTACTTTTTAGAAACTTAAAAAAGATAGCGTATTCTAATAAAATAATTAATATTAAGAGATATTTTCACTAAAAGTAGATAATAATAAAATATAGTTTTGTAATGCATATTTTTTTCTATTAAATAATATGAAAATGCATATTTTTATGCCAAAAGCATTCCTATATGAATTGAACCACCTACTTATTGAATTCAATGGTTAAAAATTGAGGAGAAGAATGCAAGACTATCTTCTCAATTTTCAACCATTGATTTCAATAAGTAGGTGGTTCACTTCATATAGGGAATGACTTTGGCATAAATATTATAATATAATACCCATTTATAATGAAAAAAAATATTTTTCTTAAAAGTATAATCCTAATTTAATTTAAAAATTTATATAAATATAATTGTAATAATAAAATATCTTCAGACATGTAGTGTCACGGTTAAAACACTTCGTTGGTGAAGCGGCCACCAAGGTTCAAACCCTTGCTGGGCCATTGTGCTCTCAGGCCTTGTGTCTTCACTGGGCCATTGTGCTCGTGGGTTTGAACAAGTGAAGTTTGGGAATGAGGTCCCTCGGTTGTGGCCTCACCGGTTCATAGCTCGGGGTCAAAAGTGTTTCATGCGGAGCCAGAGGGCGTGTTATGCCAGCATTGTCAGTCACGTTAAAAAGTTTAGCAGACATTATTTACAAAAAAAAATTGTAATAATAAAATTAATCTCAAATTAAATTATTAATTTGTACTATAATATTATATTATTTTATATTTTATGTAATATTAATTATGTCGAAAGGCATATTAATACTCACATAATGGATTGATAGATATGCGTGATTAAAAATCCCTTATGATAAAATTGATACCCATCATATTGTATGACACCTATCATAATTACAATTAGTTTTACTATTACTTAAATAAAAATAATTTAAATCACTTAAAATAACCTAAATTAAAATAAATGCATGAAAAAGAAAAAATATTATTTTTTATTTATTTTCCCCTCTCAACTACCACTCTTTAACTATTAATCAATTATATTTATCTCCATCATACTAATAGTTAACTTAGTCAAAATAATATTACAATAATAATATAAATATATGATAATATAATAATAATATTTAGTCTTAATAGATTTTTTTTGCTTTGGTGAAGAGTTTAATAGAAATATAAAAATATAAAAATATAGAAATATCTTTTTATTTTTTTAATATTGATTATAGAGAAAAAATCAAGAGTACATATCTGAGAGTATCACTGATTGAATGACCTCAAAAAATCATGCTAACATATCAGATTGTTTGTATGTTGATCCCACTGGATTCCCAACTAAGAAGGACTGACTAATAATATATATATGACTCAATACATAAACATGCACAACATGTAGAATGACTATCTATTTACATCCATGAGACCCATTCCATGAGGCCTTCCATCCAGACCAACCTCTGACCATCTCTCATCCTAACTGAGTATATCATTTGCTAGCAAATCAGGCTTTATTGCCCCCGATTTCCTCCAAAAGGGTGTGCAGGGCACTGACAAAAGGAGTACCCTCAATGTTAAGTCTATGCCACATGTATCCACAAGAGAGCTCATGAACGAAGATCCTAGCATGGCCGTCATTCAAAAACCTCTGGAATTTCTCCTTGTTCAGCCTGATCACTAAATCCACTGTGAAGAGACAAAGTAGTGTGTGAGTCTATGAAAAAACTTAGTAAGGACCCTCTCTTTACTTTGAAACCTTTCTTCATTTCCTATTTTCCATATTTACCAAAGAATTTTGCAAGATAACAGATTCCAAAATAAATTGCTTTTTTTAATGCTTTTAATATAGTAATATCTTAATAAAAATATAATATTGATTACAATATCATAATATAATAATAAATTAATATTAATTATAATATAATAAGATAATTATTTTTTAAGTGGAATAATAAACAAATATGATATCTTTTGGTGTACTTTACCTATATTTCTTTAAAGATATGTATACTATTTATAATCTATTGTAATAAGATAACTATTAATAATTATAAAAGTGAAAATAAACATTTTTTGCATAACTTAATAAAAAATATTTAAATTTATGATTAAAAGTGTCATGCCCACTTTTTAACCAAGTGAACATGACACAACACTAAAATTTTTTTTTAACTTTGAACAAAAACAATATAATATCTCAATGGATATGCAATTCCCAAAATGTACACACTTAATAAATGCAATTAAACATAAATGAGTTACACCATAGTTTACTATTTTTTTACAAATTTCTTTTTAACCACAACAAAATACATTGTACACCTTGAGCAACAGTAGCAAATAACACATTACCATTTCAAATAGGATTAATTGATAAACATTAACTTAATGCTTTCTTTAGTTCCTAACACAATATACCTCCTTCTTACCTAAGTTCCTCTTGCATTCCTTCATGATGCGATTGCTCGACCTCCTATACCTGCACCTGGAAGATGTCTATTTGTCTAGATATTCAAACACAAGATCAGAAGGAAGTTAGATACATGATTATCATGAATCGTTACTTTGACTGGATCAATTTACAACCATTACTGACTAATTTGCATAGATGAATAGAGTATGCATAAGATTGCAAAGGAGTGGCGAGATGAATCAAAAATTAGATGACCTAGTGTCTCGGGGGCTCATCACAGATGACCTTGTTAGGGTTTCAAGCAGATCTGAAACAATTATGAACTAACAATTATATGCAGATCTAAATACAAAAGATAAAGGAATAAAATAGGACACAGATAACACAGAGATTTAACGTGGTTCACCCAGAATGGGTTACGTCCACCATACACAGTCGTCCTATCTTTCTTATTATCCAGCAAAAACATTACATAAACCTCACTATGCCTTAAGCATCCCAACTACTTATAACATGCATTTTTAGGGCAAAAGACAAAGTCGGCCTTTTTAGGGTTTTATTACAATGTCGGTTTTCATCAACAAAAAACGTCCAAAATTTTTTTTCTCAGGGGTTGCCGCCCTCGAAACCCCGTAGCGGACTACCGCCCGCTTTCTCGGGGCCTAGCCCGACCTCAGACCCTAGTGAGAATATGTGCTGAGTGTACAGTACTTTGTTGATTAGTCGCCACATATCAACAGGCCTTGCCTACGTGAAGGTGCAAAGACCTCGTAGTTCGTAAAACAATTTAAAACCCATCTAATAAGATGGTATAAGAGTGGGTATGCAACCCTTTCTAGGGTCTAGTTCCCTAGACAGTTTTCTCGTCGGCTACCACTAGGGATAGATATAAGAAACCACCCCTCGGGCAAAAGTGTAAAATCTTGGTGAATCAGACATTATTTTTCGGGGAAATTTTCATATTGATGGTGAAAGTTTTTTTCAAAATAGGGAAAAAAAATATTTTGTATTGGCGAATTTTTTCTAGGGTATGAAAATTCCATAAATTTCTAGCGAATAATACCTTGTTCTATGGGGAAAATATATATTGTAGGAGGTGAACAATTTTTGTTTAAAGGAACAAATATATAATTGTATGAGCGAAAAGTTTTACTCTGAAGGAAAAATTATTTAAATGTATTGGCCCAATTTTTATCCATCGCTTGAAAATTATTTAATTTGTTTTGGCTAATATTTTGTTATTTATGAAAAAATATATAATTTATTGGCGATTTCATGAATTCATTGCCGTTAATAGACAAGGCACATCACATCACATCAGTACATCACATTGAGTCTGGATTCTACATGATGTATCAATAAGTGCAGCCTCTTTGACACGTGAAGGGTGACACATACCTAAAATCCATCAATGATTTTAAATCGTTCGATGATTGTAGATCAATGGCTGAAGTTTTATTTGGGCTCAATTTTTTGAAGAGAACGTAGCTCACCAGAAGGTGCCCGGAATGGAATTGGATTCAATAGACATGTATCAAATGTCACGATCGATAATTTTAGTCATTTAATATATATCTAGTCACTAGCTGCAATCCACTCTGCCCCCACGACTTCCAATGTTGTACTTGCCAACTTGGTACTAGTTTATAGCTGTTTCCAATTTCTCACACTAGTGCATTTATGGGAAAGATTTGCAGAGATACGAAAGATTTAAATAATTTAAAAGGAATAAATATAGTTAGAGAAGTAATTATTACAATCAAGAGCTTCAACTATTTAGATACAATCTCTGCTTCTTTCATCTTCAATTAGCCTTTGCCACTTGGTAGATAAATCATCGAAGCTCATGGTATTTAAATCCTACCTCTAGTTTAGGTCTATAGGCTCAGGTTGTTTAATTTGGTAATCTAATTTCTCAAGATGGACACTTCGATCTACTTGATAAGCATTTCTGCAAAGGACCACAAGGCCTTTCTGGGCTCTGTTAGAGACCCAACCCTCCAATCAGTCTGCAAGGAGGTTGGGTCGTTCACCAATGAGGTTGTGCAGATGGTGTTCGACAGAGACTTTTTGCGAAACAAAAATAGATATCATGTTAACAAGAATATTACATCCCGGTTCTTGGCATCTCTTATGGACCTAGGAGGAGACAAGTTGGATATGTTGATGCTATTAAGGAAGGTGTTTAAGAAAAACTTCCTTAGAGACGATGTTATTGTTGTCTTCCTTGTAGAAGTAGGGGTGGGGATTCCTTGGGCGAGTGAATTAACCAAGCTTCTCCTCCCTGACCAAACAGTGCCAGTGGCCAGGCAACCTTTTCTTCTGAACTTGAATGTGGAGCAGTTGACGCGTCACAATAAATGGGGGCGGATTGGCAGGGACTTTCTCTAGAAATAGTTGCCCCTGGATGGCTTTCTAAACTACAGGTGGCTTGAAGAATTCTCTCAAATAATACTATTTGAAGAATTCTACATGGAAGGAGGGCCAAATTCTTAGGGTAAACCATCCACTACCTATGCCCTAGCTTGGGATCAGATCATCCATCAAGCTGAGTTTGCCTATAATGATAGTGTGAATAGGTCAACCGGTAAAAGCCCTTTTGAGATTGTGTATGGCCTTCATCCTAGAGGTGTTTTAGAGCTCAAAGATGTTGGAAAGATGGGACAACAGAGTGGAAATGCTATGAACATGGCTCAATCCATGCAAGAGATTCATGAGAAGGTTAGGACAACCCTACTAGACACCTCTCAAAGGATCAAAGAAAAAGTAGATGAGAAAAGAAAAGATATACAATTTGTTGTTGGGGACTTGATCATGGTTCACTTGAACAAAGAAAGACTTCAGAAAAGGTGTCTATATTAAACTTCAGATGAGGAGGATTTGACCTTGTAAAATCTTGGCAAAGTATGGCAACAATGCTTACAAACTAGACCTACCTAGAGATATGGCTTTATCTCCCATCTTCAATGTTGTAGATTTGGTGTAGTATAAGGGAACACTTCTAGAGGAAGGTAGTAGAGACTCAGAGGTCTCTCAATCACTTTTAGACCTCCACCTGGAACTATGCCATAAGCCAAGAAGGTGTTAGACTCTAGAGTTCTCAAGAAGACAAGGCATACCATCTATATGTAGCACTTGATCAAATGGCAGAACCTTCCAACATCTGAGGCTACTTGGATACCTAAGACAAAATTTTCTAAGCTTGGAGTTCCCCTTTCGTTGTTACCTCAAGGGGTCACTTGACCTCTTTTTCATTGGGGGAGTATGGTACAGGAGCACCTAGTTTTGAGTGCATTTTCTAAATTTTGGTGTGTTAGTCTTTATTTTGGTTTAGGTTTGTGAATAATGGACTACTAATAGGTCCACTTGTGTGTTGGATATTCATTTGGATGATGAATCTCAACTAGTTCATGTATTTACTCAAATTTGGCTTATGAGCCCTTGTAAGCCTAAAATGGCATAAACTTGTATTTTGGTGTAAAATGTCTTGAAACACCTCATTTGGTATTTATAAATTTAATTTTAGTGTTTTTAAGTCATTATAGGAGGTTTAGGATGAGTGGCAATGCATGAAGTATAAAAATGCACATTTTGGCAAAAGTTGTCATTGTTGCTTGACAATATTTTGCAACTTTTGAGCAACTTTTTGCATCTTTGAGCACATCGGTGGTTAGGCAACCGATGAATATTTGGTAGGATTTAGATGACATATAAAATGCTTTGAGAAGAAATGTAAACAGGTTTGAAAGAGTCTTGAGAATGTTTGAATACATTGTGAAGAGATTTTCCAGATTTCACCTTGCATTTTCTTAATTTTTGAGCAACAGTTCGTACTTAATGGATTGATTTCACTACCATTCTTTTATGATTTCTTTGTACATGTCATTGTAGTGATCATAAGGTGTTTGAAATATTTTTAGTGCAGGTTTGAAGTTAGTTAGTGATTTTGTATTGCTCTCGGCCTGAGCAAGGGCTTAAGAGCCCAATTATGGTTCTAGCTTGAAATCCCTTGAGTTTGTTCAATAACCCTTGGGACTCTAGCCATGGAACCCTTGTACAGTGTAAATAAGTTTTGTTTTGGCCTGTAATTCATTGAAAGGCAATTTGACATCATTTCTTAGGCGAGCTCAGTCATAGCTCGGTTAGGAAAATGATTGAAAAGTTACATGTGCTTGCAGGGATGATTGGAAGATGCCAAGTGTTTAGCATGAGTAAGTAAGGTGTGATAGAGCCTATGTGGAATATTGGAGGTGTGACAGAGTAGGGAAGACAATAAACCCTTTGAAAAAGACAACAAAGTCCCAAAACCCTTCATAAATGCCATTTTTGGGTTCCGTACGTGTACGAACATACCTGACTTTCTCACCTGATGGATTAAAAAGTTCATCCAAAATGGTATTCAAATCACAAAAGTGTTGTCCAGGGTCCTTGAGTTATTTTTGAGCAATTCCCCAAAAACTGGTTAGGTAGGGCTAATTGGGGCTCTAGGGCTACTAGGCCTAGAAAATAGGAGAAAGAGGGAGCGATGAAGATATGAACGAAAGAAAACTGTAAAACAAATTGATTGGCATGGAAATACCATAAGAAAACCTACTACAACCCCTGCAATTATATGTTAGAAGATTGCTTGGTTTGAGGTTGGATTTACCCTTGTGAATCTCAACTATGCTTGAACAACTATTGAGCACAATTTGATAGGGACCATTCCTAGAGAGTTTGAGTGTTTTGGTTTGTTGAATGACCAGTGTAGAGTGAAAGGAGCTCACTAAAATATCATTCAACTTCCTATACGGGTATGTGCAGGATCATGGTGTGCCAAAACAGGCCCTTAAGTGGCAATGAAATTTCAGAAAATTAGAGTTATGCATCTTGACATGAAAATTTGAATAAGTTATGAACATTATTTTTAAAATATGTAAGAAGAGAATCTATAGAAAATTGAATGTAGTTTCTAAGCTACTAGTTTTTTTTTGGAAAAAAAAATCCTATTTGATAAAAATTTCAAATTTCAATGTAGTGGTACTAAAATTTCAAGACAAAGATGAGAAGTAGGCATATGTTTGACCACCCTAATTACAATCAAATCATAATATTTTTTAATAATATTTATAATATAAGTATTAGACTCATGTCTGGATGTGACACATATATTGTTATAATTTTTTATAAAGTAAATAATTATTTATGAATTTTTTACTACAACTTTTCATAAATTCAGAAACTCCTATGTTTGACCATATTAACTTGGTCAAAACCTTATGAAATTCTTTTTTTTTAATGTTTCCCTATAGTAGATGAAGAATAGGATGTGACGCATTTTTCAGATTCAAAAAATGTTATACCGTTTGAAAGTTATGAGTGTTTTTCAATTAGTCTATCAATCAAGACTTTTGTCAGAATTCAATTAGAAAATAAATAATAATTATTTATTAAAGTCAAAATAAGACAAGCCTTATATTGTTTGAAAGCTGAGAACGTCCTTAAAAAACCCTCTTAGTTTTATCAATTTTGGCCATAAAAACAGTCGTCAACCACCGATGTAAAGTCTGGAAAATCAAGGAATACTGAAAAACACATTTTTTCAGTTGACTTTCTAGGATTGTCACTTCCAAGCCAAATCCCAAATCAAACCTGAGCCAAAACTTGAAATTTGAAATTTGTACAATAGAAATCAGATATCCGATTTTAATAAGTAAATTCAATAACTAAATTTGCACATAATTAATATATTAATATACATAATATTAATTTATAAATATATTAGTATAAGAGGGAGAGGGGGAGTGGTGGAGAGAGAGTGTGATTAGGGGAGAGGGAGAGATAGATTAGGGGAGAGAGAGAGGGGAGAGGGGGGAGGGGGAGAGAGATAGGGAGGTGGAAGGGAGAGAGGGAGGGAGGGGGAAGGGGTCATATTGTGTCCTATGACCCCTTACGTGTCAATTTTTTGTAAGCACTATTGGCATTGGTTTTTATATTGTAATAATGGTTCATATTGCCATTTTATGACATACTATGATCCATTAGGACATTATATGGTTTCTTTAGGGGTCATATGGTGTCCTAAGGGGTCATGGGATACCATATTACCCCTAAGAACAAGATATGACCCCCTTATGACACCATATTGGGTCGTTATGGGTCCTATGATGTCCTAAGGGGTCATATTGTGTCCTATAACCCCTTAGAACACCATATGACCCGTTATGACACCAAATTGTGTTGTTATGGGTCATATTGTGTCATATGACCCCTTAAGACACCATATGACCCCTTAGGACACAATATGACCCTTTACGACACTATACGGTGTCGTTATGAGTCATATGACCCCTTATGACACCATATGGTGTCGTTAGGGATCATATGTTGTCCTAAGGGGTCATGGGATACCATAGGACCCCTTAGGACAACATATGACACCGTATTGGGTCGTTATGGGTCCTATCGTGTCCTAAGGGGTCGTATTGTGTCCTATGACCCCTTAGGACACCATATGACCCCTTACGACACTACATTGTGTCGTTATAGGTCATAGTGTGTCATATGACCCCTCAAGACACCATATGACCCCTTAGGACACAATATTACACTTTACAACACTATACAATGTCGTTATGGGTCATATTATGTCCTAAAGAGTCATATTGGGTCCTATATCCCCTTAAGACAACATATGGCCCCTTACGACACCAAATTGTGTCGTTATGGGTCATATTGTGTCCTAAGGGATCATATGACCCTCTCCCCTAATCTCTCTCTCTCTCTCTCTCTCTCCCCCCTAATATTTCTCTCTTTCTCTCCCCCTTTCCCCTAATCTCTCTCCCCCTCCCCCCTCTCCCCTAATCTCTCTCTCTCTTCCTCTCCCCTAATCTTTCTCTCTCTCCCCCTTTCCCCTAATCTCTCTCTCTCTCTCTCTCCCATAATCTCTCTCTCTCTCTCTAAAATATGAGTACTCAAATAGGATATCTGATATAATCAGATATACGATTTCTTCCACTGCCATTAATGTGGCAACATTAAAAAAAAGGTGGCAACGAGAATTATTTCTGGGACCCCAAATTTATGTATTAAAATCAGATATCCGATATCTGATTTCTGTAAATAAAAAGAGCCTTGTGGGCCATTTTGTGGATTCCAACGACCCAAATTCTTTACATTCTAGTTTCTATCGACCATCATGAGTTTTCAGACAGGTTGAGACAAATTTGTGCTTTTGAGAGATTCTTAAAGTCAAATCTTACATTGTCAATCATTTAGGAGCATCTTTGTGGAGGTAAATAGGGAGTAGTAGTCAAAAGTCTAAACACAAAAGAAAGCTTTCAAATGACCAAATTGAAGTATATAGAGAAAGAGATAGAGAAGGTCATAGGAGGAGAAGACAAGGTATGCTAAATATTTTTAATGTTACTTCAAGTGAAGAAGAAATTGAATTTGAAAATGTTGAACAAGTTATTGAAAATGAAAATGTAGATTTTGAAAGTGAAAATGTTGAACATGTTGAAAATGTTGAAAGTGATAATGAAAATGCTCAACATGATGTGAGAATGGAAAGTGAAAATTTGGGAGTTGACAATGAAGGTGTCCATAATTTTGGTGTAAATCTGATTTTTTTTGACATTGGAGGTGAAAATGTAGAAACTTTTGACATAGGAGGTGAACATGTGGAAAATTTTAACATTGGAGATGAAAATGTGGAAAACTTTGACATTGAAGGTGGAATTTCTCAACCAAGTGAACACTATGTAACACCTAATTACTTCAGAAATGAAGACCCTCTCATGGATGAAAGACAAATTCCAAATCAGAGACCTTCAAGGACCCCAAAATGGTTACTTGAAATTGATGAGAACATTATTGCGAATCTTGAAGGCAAGAGGTCAACAAGAACTGTTCGATTGTGGGCTACACAACTTTTCAAATTTTTTTTTAGCAATAAGACATTGACCAAGCAATACCAACCTTTTGTTCAATTGCTAAACATGATAAAGATGAGACCATTTCTAAACAAATTGAAGATTCGTATGAACCAGAAGATGGAGAGAAATTCTATTATTGCCAAAAATCTATTTCATGCTCTCAATTCTATTGGAAAGAATACCAACGAAAGATATAAGAGAGCCGCTCGAAGAGTGATTACAACCTCCTTAGTAAACCATCAATTGAGGAAGGCTCGTCAAATGAAACAAATTTGTGTTGATTTGAACATAAACCGTAAAACTTTGGATAGAGCACTTGCACGAAGAAAAATACTTGACGATCCACTTCAACATGATACATGGGCTTTTGGTGGGAGGCTTCCACGTGTTGATAGAAAGTTGATTGACAATGTGAAGGAGGAGATACAACAATTTTGGCACTCTAATTCCAGAGTATCACCCAATGTAAAGGATATTTTGAAATTAAGAATTGACAACCAAGATTGCACATCCCATCCCAAACATTTCTTGGAATCAAGCCAAATAATGTTGTAAAAAATATTTTGTGAAGTACATCCAGCTTTGCAAATGTCACAAAGGGCCTTTGAATCTTTGAACCCATTTTATTGTGTACCTCTTAAGATTCGTAATACTTGTTGTTGCAAGTACCATGTGGATTTTGCAATGTACCATGAAATTTTATGCCATATTCATTCTATGATGCATACTAATGAGATGTTGCAAGAGTGTGGTGCAATGCTATTTTCGAGATCATAAAGAGACTTGCAAGATCTATTTTTATGCCCTAGAGATGATGGCTGCTATTTCTATAGAAATGATTGTTTGAATGAGAAGTTCTCACAATGTGATGGGTTGTCAAAGTTTGTTTCATGTTTTCATGAGGGAAGCGAACACACGTTTGGAAAGAATTATGTCAAGAAAAAAATATATGAGACAGTGAAATATACTTTGAAGAGTGGAGGTGAAGGTTCTAGATGTGAATTAGTTTCAAGAGAAGTGAGTGTTGCTGATTTTATTTTGGATTTTAAGGAAAATCTTTTCTACAAGTATGCAAGGCACACCCATAGGTCTCAATGGTTGGATCAATAGTTTAGTATGTGTAAGAACTCTTTCTCGATTGGCACTATTGTATCAATGGTTGATTTTGCAGAGAACTATACATTGCAACCACAGAATGAGGTACAGTCTCAGTACTACAATTCAATCCAGATTGCTATTTTAATTCACATTACATATAGACATGCTCTTGATAGTACAAAAGAGGACATGAAGATAATCAAGGAGTATCATTTTTATATGGTTGATGATAGATCACACCTTCGAGTATGTGCATCATTCTTTCGAGTTTTTTTTTGAGTTCTTGCATGAGAAAGATACTGCAATTGATCGACATCTCATATGATCAGATAACTGCATGGGTCGATTCAAGAATGCCTGTATGTTTTATTGGTTGAGTAGAATGCACGTAGAGAGGCATATACCTCATATTTGGTGTTTTTTTGAGGCAAGGCATGGGAAGGGGGAGCATGATGGAGCAGGTGCATGTTTGAAGAGAGCTCTAGTTAAGAAGAAATTGAGGATTTCAGGTGTAAATTTCTCTAATGCATGTTCTATTATTGATTGGTGAGGTTCAACATTGTCACATGGAGGTACTCTTGATTTAGTAGTGACCAGATTCTTTTGGTTGGTTGAGGAGGGCACAGTGGGAGAGAGATTGGATTTTCAAACTATTAAAGATTCTTCAAAGATGCATTCATTTCTCAGCTCAGATGCAAGTACATGGACCATTTGGACACGAGCCTTGGCTTGTTTTTGTCAGAGTTGTGTTTGGTGTGGTTGGGATCAGTGCGAGTCAAGTGAGTGGGTTGATACGTGGGCTCCATAATATCTAACTCCTTTATCTCAAACAATATCCTTGTCAAACGATGACATGGAAAGTTCACTTGAGTATGATAGTCTATTAGATCTTGTACAATCAAGACATGTTTTTGCAGTTGTTGCACCGCAAGGGAATGGAGAGAGAGAAGAATATTGGTTGGAATGATGTGTACAAGGAAAATAGAAGCTAACACAACCAGTGACAGATGATGATGGGTTCACATACCCTACAGGTTCAATTATTCTTGTGGAAACTTGGTTGTGAACATACATGATTAGAAAGAATGGCATACCTCCATTTGAAGACTATGAGAGACAGAAAACCATTCTCATGTATTCACACTTTATTATAGCTACAAATGTCAAGTTATTGAAGCATCAAGAAAAACCAAAGACCAAAGAGCTATGGACAGTGACTACTGCTAATCATGAAGCAATACTAGATACTCTTAAGCAAAGAGATGACCCTTCAGGCACACTTGAGTAGTAGGTCTTTAATGGTGTGTTATTTTTCTTATCATGCATTTCATTTCAAACAATGATCATAAAACCTTAATGTTCAAGTTTGTTACGTGTATATTAAGGATGTGTTCAAAATGTAGGTCTATTGATGAACATTTTTTTTTGCAACATGGTTTTTGCATGCACATAGTGGGTACACTCAATATAATTCAAAGGGACGTATTTTGCAACACGGCTTATTATCATGCATTTGATGAACATTACAATTTTTGATAATAGACAAGACTATTTGATAATTTTTGCTGATATAATTATTGCAAAACCTTTATGTTCATGCAGGTCTTTTTGATGATATACAACACTATCCCATTATGATTTTTGCGTCAACATAGTGGATTCACTCGATATAATTCAAAGGGACATATTTTTATGGTATATATTCCCACCTTTTCATTTATTATCATGCATTTCAGTTGAAATGATTATCATAAAACCTTTATGTTCATGCATGCATTTTATGTGTAGACTAACAATTCTTAAAAATACAGGTTCATGCTAGATCATTCGTCATTGACTAGTTTACTCTTGGTGATGGTACATATTCCTTGGGGTTATCAATATTTAGATACTTTTTAAGTTTTCTTTTGAAGAACTACAAAAATTTATAGCCAAACACAACATCGTATGCTCTGTGTGCATTAATGACATTAAATTTTTGTGTGTAAACACTAAGTCCCTCACTTTGTCAATGTGATTAAATTTCATAAACTTTGACACATTATGTCAAGTGAATGTATTTCCATTCAGAAATGATAATATCTACCATTGTCTTCAACCATGCAGAGAAATGCAGTGAGAAGGGCTTTAATCAACATGGGTCTTTCTTCAAAGTTATGCTTGTAGACTTTGCAGAGAAATTGGTGAGTTTCATAATTATACTGTAGTCACATAAATTTGTCCAGTTTAATTAAATGAATATTTGCTATTTATTTGATTAAAAACCCCACTAGCCATCAGTTAATTAAATTAATATTTAATTAATTCATCTTCAAACATTCTCCTATTAATTAAATAAATTATTCAATTTATTTTAATTAATTCACTATACCAAATTCATAAATCAATTAAATGAATAAATCCTATTTATTCAATTTAATCATCTTTCCTCTTTAAAATAAATTAAATAAAACATTTATTTAAATCATTTATCCCCCCCCCACTTGCATTTTCCTACAAATGCAAGTTGCAACCACAAGTTGAAATAAATTAAATTTATTTTAATTAAAATCCTATTTTCCCTCACCCACCAAATCCACTTGCACTCCTAAACCCCCTTCTAGATTCTTCTAACCCCTTGCCAATAAACCTAATCCATCCCCTAATTATTGTCACATTCCTAAGCAACTTGGAGTCACTTCTCAAAGACTTCAAAGTCTTTGAAAAGCATTTAATGCTTTGTGTGCTCAACAATTTAACCTCTAAAGTCTTCCAAACCACTTATGACTCTTACATAACCATTTATGGTTAATTCAACTTGCACCCATGTGTCTCCTCAAGCATTTATTGCTTTGACCATGGTTATCCGTTTTGCCCTTGCATAAGAGTTTATCCATTGGATAAAAGAATTATTTTTTGAATAAAGAATTTATTCACTCAACCCAACCTTCACCTTAACTCCCAAGTTAACTCTCATGTCATGTCAAGAATTTAATGCTTATTCACTCTCCTCTCAACCTATCTCATATGGACACTTGTCATCCTGGGATTGGGTCGAAAGCCATCACAGGGATTGAATATCATTCAATCCTGACCCTTGTTGAGATTAGTCAATCTCAACCATCCATTGCTCCATTTTTCCTATAAATAGAGCCCATTTCTTCATAATCCAGATCCTAAAACTTGTATGCATCTAAGTTATAGTGAATTTTAGAGAGAATTTAGCATAAATCACTAATATATTGTTAGTTTGGCCTAAAATAAATTATTTTAGCATCATATCATCTAATATTAGCTTTTGTTCACATTTGCATAGTATTTTAGAGTAAACATTTCAATCTTGAACCTCCATAAGCATCCATAGTGCAAAAAGATGCTGGAGAGGAGAGGAACAAAGGAGAAGGAGCTAAGAGCATGTTAGAAGGCATTTGGAGATGTCTTGTTATATTTACTTTCATAGTTAAATATTTCTTCATGTTTTTAGTGTCTCTTTTGATATGCCTGCTTAGATTAGTTTTTGGTTGATTAACACTAACAATTTCTTGTGTTTTTGGTGTGTTATACGACCACAGGTTTTAGTCTAACCTTCCCCCTTTTCGCAGAGCATCATTTGGTGAACTTGATGTGAATCGAAACACCCAAAAACATTTTTTTTAACAAAACTAACTTGTTTGACTGTTTAGCTTGATACACAGGTCATGCTTTGGCGCTTCTGTTCGCATGTTAGCACTATTGTCTTTTTTGTCTTCTAGCGCTTTTGTTCTTACAATAGCGCTATTGTCAAAGAATTAGTGCTTTTGCATATCTTTTGGCACTTTTGTACATTAATTAGCACGTGTGTTTTTATATTGGTGCTTTTGTATTACTGTAGACATCTTTTCTTTTAGCGCTTTTGTAGTAGTTTAGTGCGTTTGTGTTAAAATAGCGCTTTTGTTTTCACACAGACTAGCACTATTGTAACAGAACATTGTAAAAAATGCCATGTACCCGATGAAATAAATTTTCTTAGGCTTGTGGAAGCCCACCATGTTTTCAGTTTTTTCTAATTGTTCGCTTGATGTACAAGTTTTAAAATAATTTTCTTTTAAAAAAAAATAAAAAACACTTCTTTTTGGTGCTTTAAAAATCACAAAAACAAACTCTCTTTCTTTGCAAGTTAGGATCACTTCTTTTTGGTGCTCTAAAATTCACAAAAACAAACTTCATTTCTTGCAAGATAGGCTCACTTCATTTGGTGATTAAAATAAACAAAGCAAAATTTATTTCTTGCATCAAACTAAGAATTCACAATCCACACTTCCATTTTTGGGCAACTAAAAAGAACAATCAATTTGTCTTATTTTGCAAAACGATTTACTTCATGTATATGTGCTCTTATTTCAATTGACCAGGATTTTAAATTCTAGTTTACTCAAACACATTGCTTTTGAAGTTAAAAAGAACATCATTGTTGTTGGAGAAACATCTCCAAATAGATAAAACATCATTGCAATGACAAGTTAAAAAGAATAAGTGTATTTTGTGTTTGGCACACTTGTGCAAAAAGAGTTTGTCGAGTGGTCCTACTTCTAACACACACTATCCTCTCCCTTGGCTTTCATGGTCCTAGATGCAAGAGAAAAGTGTTAGTAACACTCAAGTTTTATCTTTCTAAGAGGGGCCTGTCAAGAGACACATCACTCTTGGGAATGACCTCACACGGTAAATCCTTCGAGCCACTATAGAAATCAGGTGAGAGGGAAAGTTGTAGCCTTGGGTATAGCTATTCCTACAATATAACTTGCCGAAAGGACAAATGGGCCCCACCACAAGCTACAAGGCTCTTAAGTGAGTCACTATAGAATGAACTTATGTCCAAAAACATCGAACATTACTAAACACCTTTAAGTAGTAGCCCACCTGTTCTATTGATTGAGGATATTTGTGATACAATTCAGTGCAAGAGCATAGATGGTTTTGCTCCCAAGATACTCACCATACATGTTTCCTTGAGTAGAAACATAGCTTTTTTGACAAGTCACTTGTGGCTTGATGAAAGTGCTGACTCCCCCATCATAGGGATCATCTATTTTTTATGCTTATGCAAGAATTAGTATATCACATCCTTACCTGCCACAGCGGGATTCATAAGGTATGTAGTACCAAAGTCGAAGAAATATCAAGATGTGGGCTGAATTTATCGCAGCTAGCCATTTGACCTTAGGGATAAAGAGTGTTTGAAGTGTTTTCATTTTAGTCAAAAACCAAGTGCAAATTGAGTTTACTTCAGGCTTTGGAAAACACCTAAAATACATTTGAAGGGAAGGGTCATAAAAAGTCCAAGGATTGGGTTGATCTAGACCCATACTTATTTGTGCCTTTTCAAAGCAACATTCTTGTGTTTGTGTGCTTACTTTTTTTTCTTGTCAAAGAAAGATCAAAAATCAATTCCAAAAACAAGTATTCATCCTACATAAACATTTTCAAAAACCCAACAAAAGATCAAAAACAAAGAGCAAAAGTATCAAAATATATGACTATTCTTCACATCTTAAGAAAGAAGAATCTTCATCAACACATCAACTTGAAGAAAAGACCATTGAGCTCAAAGGCTCTTATCAAAAGGAGGAAATTCTTCTATCTTAATAGACAAATCTTCGTCTCTCATAGAGCCTTCTTACATTACATGTGTCTTTATCTTCAAGGGAAATCAAATGAATTTGATCTAGAGTCATTAAACCGCAGAGCTTTTACACAATATCGAGCTTTGAGTTATCACAAAAACAAAGGAGGCAAGATCAATCTTGACTTCTTTCTAGATATTTGCATCACATATAACGTAGCTCGGGAAGAACCACCAACTCCTGAAAGAGAAGAAGAAGAATTTGTCCCATATGTGACACAAAGCTTTTATTGAAGTTAAACATTTCATCCATTACCATATCCATATCTCATCAACTCCATTCCAACTCTCAAAACACCCAAAGGTTTTTGTCCTAAGTTCTATTCTAATAATGCTTGAATCAAACATCAAAACATCACTTTTTAGAGTGTCTCTACATCTAGGATAAACTTGTCCTAAGAGACATTTCTACGCAGGTTAAAACTAGTCTATGAGTGAATCCTCTCATTACTAGGTAGTTGAGTCTGTAACACATCTTAGATTCCTCTAAACCTTATCACATCAAACCTCATAAAAAACAACAAGCAAATCAAGAAGAAAACTTTGGTCACATCTACCTTTAAGTGCTAGAGATCCATATGCAACACACCACACCAACCATAAATCTCTCATTTCATCAACAACTCATCATCATTTTCACCGAACTTCAACAAAAACTTATAAACAAAATGGCTCATACTAGATCACGATCTAGACAATAAGAAATTGAAGAGGAAGAGGAAGAAAATATCAACGAGTTTCAAGAAGCCCTTGGAGGAAATGTAAATGATGAAAATCTAGGCACTCCTACTCTTGCAGCAATAGAAAGAGCACAACACAACCCTCTCTTCAATAGACTTTTTGATGAGATACTCAAGAGTAATGCCGATGCTCACTTTTTAAGACTTGCTCAAGAACGGGCTAAACTACCCTCTGACTTTGATGTTGCACAACGAAGACAAGCATCAGAATGCCAAAGTCGTAATGAGGATGAAAGAGGTCGAGAACACATTAGATACAAATTTCATCACGGTAATCCCCCACCTCCTCCTCCTTCAAATGAAATAGACATGTTGCAGCAACAAGTTGAAAATCTCGCCCAACAACTTCATAGTGGTGTAAAAACCAATCAATTTTCACTCAATGACATTTGTCCCTATCCCTTTGATAGGAAGCTTCATATGCCACCTTTTCCATGAGGGTTTGAAACACCCAAGTTCAAAAAGTATAGAGGAAGAGGAGATCCTCGTGATCATGTTAGAGAATTCCATTCAGCTTGCCTCGAAGTGACATACGAGGATAAGTACCTCATGCACCTTTTTCCCCATAGCTTGGGAGGAACAACCACATCATGGTTTTCCCAATTACCAGGTGGCATTAGGACATTTGAAGAGAGTCTAGAAATTCCTAGCATATTACTCACACAACATTGAATGTGATATCACTATGGCTGATCTATGTAACATTAAACAAAAACCGAGTGAGCTATTTTCAATCTTTCTGTAATGATGGCATCAAATGTCTAGCAGACGTTCTCTTCAGTTACTTGAATAATAACTAGTGGAAATATTTATTTCCAACTTAAATGACGAAATGGAATTTCACCTCGACGTAAAAGACACAGACTCTTTCAATGACATGATCACCAAAGGCTTAAAATGTGAGCGGGCTCTCATCAAGAAAGGACTTATCAAAATCTACAATGAACCAAAGGATGGCCGTCATCCACACTTCAATAGTGACAAACCAAACTTCTGGAACAAAAACAAAAATGTCGTCAATGACGGGGTTGTGGATGCAAGAACTATCAAAAGTGCACAACCTATAGTTCGATTTGCAGGATAGAATCCCCCACCTAAGAATAACATAGTTGCTCCTCCAAATCAAGGCTACATCACATCTCAAGATGAACCTAGACAGCGTCAACAAAAACCAAAGTGAACATACACTCCCTTAGGGGAACCCATCGAAACAGTGCTACGACAACTGGTTTCTCAAAATCTGGTAACCTTACCCAAAACATCAAATTATGAACCTCAAGTCAAACCTTCATGGTGGAGGGATACTGAAAATTGTGATTTCCATCAAGGGAAAGGACATAAGACAAGCAATTGTCATAGATTGAAAGATCTTATTTAGGATCTTATTGATCGAGGTGAAATCAAAATCGAAGGACATGACCCAAAGACAACAAACAATGATCATCTCATGTTTAAAAATCCACTTCCATCACAAGATCAAAGGGGTCCTTCCACTTCAAGGCGAAACATAGATACCACCAATTATATGCAAGCCACGTATAATTACACTATAAATCACCTATACGATGCCAGTGAACAGATTGCAACTATAACCATCAAAAATCTCAGCTCCACTTGCAATGTTGTTACACGTCGCATCAAGATTACCATAAAAGCAGCTCCACAAGGCACCCCATCTATCCCAAAGCAGTATAACCTTGTGGAACAGTTAGACAAAACACTTGCACTGATATCTATCTTAGAGCTATTGTGCCTATCTCCATCCCATAAAAAAATCTTGGATCAAGCTCTCCAAGAGGAGTCAGTCCCTACAGACCTAAATATAGATCAATTCCAAGACATGGTCAGAAATCTAAGATCATCACCTTGTCTCACTTTCTCAAAAAGTGACAACTCCTCCTTCCAGCAACCTCATAATGCCTCACTCCATATTGAAGGGTTTATCAACCAACATAGGATCAAGCTTGTCTTGATCGACAATGGAGTAGGCTTGAATATCTGTACTCTACAATTAGTCACATCTTTGGGATATGCGATTGAATCAGTATATCCCCGCAAGAAGATCACAATCAAAGCCTATGATGATGCAGAGCATTCATCCAAAGGCACTGTAGTGCTACCAAACCAAGTGGGCCCTGTGGTGAAACACATCATCTATCAAGTTTTGGACCTTCCTCTCCCGTACAATTTATTGTTAGGAAGACCTTGGATACATGCCATGCAAGCCGTTCCATCCACCTACCATCAGTGTATCAAGTTCCCGCATAATGGTGTAGAGATCACAATCATGGGAGATGCAAACCCCTTTGCATATTGTCATAATATCAGTCATCAACCAGAGATTACCATTCCCAACAATAGAGAAGCCATCTCCTCCACATCATATGTAAGTCCAGCCTCTCTTTCTAGTTCAAACACCACTATACCCAAGCAAGAGAAGCTCAAGATGAAAATAGTAGAGGAAGTCAACTCTTTTGTGTTGGACAAATGCCCACTTCTCCTAGAACACATGGTAAACCTCAACAGTTACTTCAACAACCACTAATCAAGCCAGCATGTACTTTGACGCCATTCATCCTTGGAAAGAGTCAAGAAGAAGAAACAAGAAATGAGGACTTAGCATAATCGATCTATAAAGATCCCATCACCACCGATCTTTCGCAAGCTAAGCTTCCCACAAATCAGTATGGAAAAGGCCTTCTCATTATGCAAAGAATGGGATATGATGGTCAAAGTGCTTTAGGGCATTGTAAGCAAGGAAGACATGAACCACTGCAGCCAGAATTAAAGCCCAAGGATAATACAGATCTAGGCTTTCAAAAGGAGATCTTTCCTAAGCTTAGGTTCAAAGGAAAACCCAGCCAACCTCTATATCAGCCTATTACAAAGAGGTCACCTTTGATTATAAAAGAAACATCAAATGCCATGGAAACTGCCCCATCGAGGATAAAAATCCCAACAAAACCATCTACAACACCCTTCATCCCACCAATCAAACCAACGATCCCATCAGCAGCAGCAATAACATCAATATCACCATTAGTAGCAACAACTGTATCTGAACCCACAATAGTATCTACGACACCAGTAGTTCCAACAGAAGTAGCAGAGTCAACACTACCGATACTCCTCATATCGGATTCATCGATCCCCATAATCCTTCCTGCAACACCAATCATTTCATCTACAAAACTGATCACACTTGCAGTGTTTAAATCAAAGGACATCCCAGTATGGTATAGTAATCGGATACTGGAAAGTGACTCAGAGACCGACTCACATGAATGGGAATTTGATTCCATCCAGCTTAATACTTTGGATGAGGAAGACACATAGCTACCTCCACCCCTCAAAGACATCCCTATTTACGGAGAAGCACAGATAAAAACCTCTTGGGTTCCTGAACTGGAAACTTCTTCCACATACCCTACGTCCCATCCTATGCCCGATTCTGATAGGGAGAGTACCATCAATGACATTCACCACAACATCTTAACCCTCACTAACACATCTCACAAACTTAACCTAATCGATGAGGTAATGCCCATTATCCATCCTGAACTCATCGAATGGAACCAACCTAATCCCCCATGTCTTGACCTTTTCCAAAATGATGAGGCAATCATTGAATTTTTGGAACTACGGGATAACATACCAAGCGGGGATCATAAAGCCAGATTTGCCATTGAACTTAATAGTGCAACATACTTCGGGGTGGATGCCAAACCTGTCAGCTGCAAAAACATAACAAAAAAACATGGATCTTCTAGTGAAAACCACACTGTGGCACTATTTGATCCCACAAAAGTAAAAAGAAAGAGCGTATCCAATGGTGAAAACCTCTCTGAGGTGCCGAAGGATGAAAGGTTTGACATTCTCCCTTCTAGTACACAATAGGAATGATCAACAATTCTCATTGAGGAAACAAAAGAATACAATGTGGGGACTCCTGAAACGCCTTACCACATACATCTAGCATCTCTTTTAACTCCAGAGGAACAACCTAAGTTTGTAGAGTTCTTCCAGAAGCATCAGATCAACTTCGCATGGTCATATGCAGACATGCCTGGGCTTGATCCTGATTTAGTCATGCATCACCTCACCGTAGCAGAAGGAGCCAAACCTGTCAAGTAGAAGCTTCACAAGATGCATCCTCAGATTGCAGTACTAGTCAAAGCAGAACTTAAGAAACTCCTGGATGTTGGTTTCATTAGACCAATTGATTATGCAGATTGGATATCCAATATTGTGCCTTTTGACAAGCCAAATGGGGGCATCCATATTTGTACTGACTTTAGAGATCTGAACAAGGCATGTCCTAAAGATGACTTCCCCCTACCAAACATCAACATAATAGTGGACCTAACAGCAGGACATGCCATGCTTTCTCTCATTGATGGCTTTTTAGGATATAATTAGATAAAGATCGCACTAGAGGATCAACATAAGACAACCTTCACATGTCCATGGGGCACATACTACTGGAATGTAATGCCTTTCAGTCTTAGGAATGCAGGAGTGACCTATCAACGAGAAATGACCACCATCTTCCATGACATGATGCATACCATAATAGAAGATTATGTTGATGACTTACTAGAAAAATCACTCACAATAGAAGGTCATCTAGACATATTGGAGAAATTTTTTGATAGACTGGAACAATATCATGTTCGGCTCAACCCAAAGAAATGTGTCTTTGGAGTAACCTCAGGGAAGCTTCTAGGATACATTGTCTCAAGCAAAGGCATTGAAGTCAATCCAGCAAAGGTCAAAGCAATCATGGACATGCCACCTCCAAAGAAAATCAGCCAGCTAAGGACACTACAAGGGCGACTTCAATCTATCTGAAGATTTATTGCACAACTGTCAGATAAGTGTCACCCCTTTACACACCTGATACATAAGAACATCCGTTTTCAATGGGATGCCAGATGCCAGCAAGCATTCCAAATGCTTAAAGACTATCTCATGAATACACCATTGCTGGTCCCACCAGATTCGAGTAGACCTTTATTACTCTATATTTCAGCAACTAATACAGCATTAGGTGTACTACTAGCACAACATAATGCAGAAGGGAAAGAGTGTGTTGTTTACTACATCTCTCGCACATTGGTTGGCTATGAACTCAATTACACCCCTATTGAGCGAGCTTTCCTAGCAGTAATTTTGGCAACCACTAAATTGAGGCACTATTTGTTGACACATAAAGTACAACTCATTGCAAAGATTGATCCACTCAAATGCTTACTCAGCAAAGCAGCATTGACAGGCCGCTTGGCCAAATGGGTGATGATTCTAAGTGAATTTGACATCAAGTATGTAGACCGTAAGGCTATCAAAGGACAAGTTATTGTAGATCAATTGGCCGATGCACCACTCATAGGTGATCATCCCCTCATTTCCAATTTTCCAGATGAAGAGATATTCATGATCATGGCAACACAACCATGGGAACTATACTTTTATGGTTCATACACTAGACATGGCTCGGGGGTAGGCATTCTATTTATCACACCTCAAGGTGACAGCATCCCAGAATCTTACAGACTCACATTTCCATGCACCAACAACATAGTAGAGTATGAGGCCTTGATCACAGGACTCAAGCTAGCCATACAATGGAAATTACAAGAACTACAAGTATATGGCGACTCCCAACTGGTCATTCGATAGGAAACTGATGAATATCAGACTAAAGATGACAAAATCATGCCATACAAACAAATTGTGGACAAATTAAAGGCATCATTTACTACTATCACCTTTGAGAAGATACCAAGAGATCAGAATCGAGCTGCTGATGCTATGGCTACCATTGCATCTCTCCTAGATCTTCCACAAAATTCAACACGCTACGAGTTCTTGGTAGAACAACTTTGGATCCCCACTTATGATATCCCCGAATCTGAGATGATATGTTGCCTTATTGGTTTTGAATCCCCATGGTACGGTGAGTTCTATACCTACCTCCACGATCACACACTTCCTCTTAACCAATCAAATAACCAACTTAAAACCTTCATTCGCCAAACCACTCGATATACCATTATTGTTGAAACCCTATACCGATGCAGTCTTGATGGTACTCTCCTTTGATGTCTGAAACAGGATGAGATAACAAAGGCCTTGGAAGAGGTACATGAAGGAATTTTTGGAACTCATGCAAGCGGTCCGTCACTAGCCAAGAAACTTCTGCGCACTGGATACTATTGGCCATCTATGGAAAAAGACTCCTACTACTTTGTCAGAAAGTGCAAGAAATGCCAAGTTCATGGAGACCTGATACATGCATCGGCACAGGAATTGCAACCAATCACAACACCATGGCCTTTTTGTCAATGGGGCCTTGACCTTGTGGGTAAAATCCATCCATCTTCATCTAACAACCACAAATTCATTATTACTGCCATCGAGTACTTCACAAAGTGGATCAAAGTTGTTCCACTTACCCTAGTCACCAACAAGAAGATCGCCTCATTCATCCTTAATTACATCATCTATCGGTATGGTGTACCCATGTCCATCATCATAGATAATGGTCTTCCATTCAAGAATCAAGATGTTCGTGAGCTCTGTGAGAAGTTTCACATCCAACACTGCTTTTCCACACCCTATTACCCACAAGGCAATGGTCAAGCCGAAACATCAAACAAAAACATATTGAGAATCCTCAAGAAGACAGTCAATGATGCCAGTCGTGATTGGCATGTTCAATTGAATCCAACACTATGGGCGTATCGAACTAGTATTCGAACCCCTACAGGTGCAACTCCCTACTCACTAGTCTATGGTGTAGAAGCTATCCTTCCTATTGAGGTCGAGATACCATCTCTATGGGTTTCATTGCATAATCTCATTGATGATGAAACATATAGAGTATCACATCTTCAGGACTTAGAACTACTTGATGAGAAACAACAAGCTGCATACAATCACCTCAAAGCCTATCAGCAATGCATGAGTAGAAGATATAATCATCGGGTTAGACCTCGTACATTCGAGGTAGGTGATCTTGTTCTTTGAGAAAATCCTTGTAACCAACCAAATAGAGAACATCAGGGAAAGTTTGAGTCAAATTTACTAGGGCCATATGTTATTACTGCTGTATCTGGGTCCAGGGCATATCAGTTGGCTACTTCAGAAGGAGAACCACTAGCAGAGCTGATCAACAACATGCACCTCAAAAGATTTTATACATAAATCTGCACAAAGCATCAGGCTCCCATGCATATCGGCAAAAACACCAAAAACATTCAGATAAATGTCCTGAAGAAAATACAAAAACATCAAAAAAATTGAAGAAAAATCATGGATCCAAACGGTGAGCAACCACTCCGATGGCACCTTGGGTAAGTGCGATGGTGAAAACCTAGCAAACAGGCGCCACTCGTAAAGGCTATGGCTCCATTTTCTTTCAGACTTTTTGCAATCACATTCATTACATGCACACATCCATCCATCCAAACCATGGCTTGTTATTGATTTGCAATCAAGAAAGTACTTCATGCATCTTGTATCCTGCTTTTTTATAGTCATGTCTAGAAACTGGGGGCAATGCCCTTAACTTGTTTGATGGAAGTGGATACTACATTGTTTTGTGATTTACTGAGTTCTTCATTTCAAAACTGTCTCAAAATCCAAAAACATTCAAAACAATCATCAAAATCCAAAAACATTAGAAAATCGTCTCACAAAATCCAAAAACATTGGAAAACTATCTCACCAAATACCAAAAACATTGGAAAACTATCATCAAAATCGAAAAACATTGGAAAATCGTCTCACAAAATCCAAAAACATTGGAAAAATATCTCACAAAATACCAAAAAACATTGGAAAACAATCATCAAAAGCCAAAAACATTCAAAAAAATAAAAAAATAAAAAAACATCAGAAAACATAAAAAATCAATCAAAAACATGACAACACCTTGTACATACGTTTTTCAAAGCAGATACCAAACAAACACTGTAAAATACTCCAATGATGACCACTTATCACATTTAACCAAACAATCAACATCAACACTCAATCTGTCTTCAACAAGGATGCATCCTTCCTTACCAAAATAAAGACAAAATTTCATTTTCTTTGACAAGAAAATTCTGTTTAAGCTATCAAATACTTGGTTGATTTGTAGGTTATTTATTGATATCAGGTTCCTACAACATTGTTTGTGTATCTTCTGCGCATTATTTTGATGAAGTATAGGGGCATGTCCTAATGCTGTCTACGTGGGAAGTTCACTAAGCTACGTGATCATAGGCAAAATACAGTCATAGATCACTACGGCTTGCTGACTATAGCATATACCTCGACCATATGAGCATGAACCATTACCAAGGATCCATATTATTTATTCTTTATATATGTTGTTTGCTTATAGGTACAATGCTCTTTCTTTGGTTCCTCCTACCTCATCCAAACTGGATAAAGGTTTTTATCTCTTATTACGGTATGAACTTGTCTCAGGATATGATCAGCCCAAGATCAAGGAGGATGATCCAAGTCATGCATGAAAGGTGATGATCCTTGTCTATTCCACAAGCAATACTTAGGTCAACTTGACCCATTATATCAAGTTGTTTGTATTAACTTGCTATATCAAAATCCATGTAAAGAATACTCAGGTTATCTTGAATCATTATGTCAAGTTGCTTGTATTTTCTTACAACATTTTAAAGCTCGATGATGAAAAATAAAGCACTATGGATTGTCATTTCATCTAATCTGTTTATATTGCATTCCGTTGCATACCATTCATCCATTTGCTCATTCATTATTGATATACATGATTTTGCATGCAAGTGTGAACAAAGTTAAATGTGAATAGTTATGCGAAAATTGAGCTGGTTTTGGATACAATCGTGACAGAGTACTCTGATACATCATCAAGTGTATCATGCAAAGTCTAAAACAACCTTGCATTCATCTATCATCATCCCATCATCATCTCATTACATTTTAGTCGCATTTGCATTACTCTTTAGCCATTCATTAGCATGCATTTAATATCATTTAGTTGCACTTATCCCATATAGTTCATTCTCATTTTACTTGCATTAGTATCATTATATCCTTTCATTATTACCCTCATGACATTTAGATTCACTTACATAAATAATTGTCCTTATTTGCATTTCCTACCATGATTACTCATTACTATACATTCATTTAACATCAGTTAGTGATCCTCATTTATCATCATTTCAACACTTATGTATCATACATTTGTATAGGTTTCCAATAAATTGCATACATTCATTTATCTATCCATTAGTTCAAGTGTATTCATTCATCCATTTTAGTATATTCTTATACTCATTTTATCTCACTTAGGATTCATTAGATTGCATTCATTATCCCTCTTAATTGCATTAAGGTGCAGTTATTCATTAAACATGAGTTGCATTATAATCACATTATCATTTTACTTCCTCATATTTTGACATTTAGAAATCATCATTTAAACATTTGTACTTTACATTTTGTTTATCCACATATACATTCATTTTTAAACCATCTAGATGCATATTCATAAATAAATCATTCATTCAAAAGAATTACATTAACACCATTGCATATCATTATCCCATCATTCTATTAATATAAAGTACAAAATACTATCTATACCATCATAAATCATCATTTTATTATGTATACATAACCATCATGGCATTACATACGTTAGGCATTCTATCCCAAAACATCAATGAACACACATATCAACCTGCATCCACATGTTAGCATAAATCATCATAAAACATGCATATAGGAATCATCTCATAAACACATACATATAGCAAAGAACAAGTATCCATCTATGCATAAATCATGAAATTGCCATCAAGCATAAACTCCATACATATCAAAATGCATATCATCACAAAATAGGGGATCTCCTCATATATATCATCTCATATCTTAGAGTAAAATGAAGTCCACAAAATTGGCTACCAAGAGCCATCCAAGGTACAGTCCAAAATGACAATATCAAAATATACAAAATGCTCTCTCAGATGCCACTCTGACCAGATGCTGCACCACCATCACCACCTGCTCCCCCACTAGTCCCTGTACCATCCAATCTATATCTCCGTGGAGGCCCCATCAAACCCCCACTAGCTCCTACACCACCTGACCTATCTCTCCATAGAAGACCCATCACACCCCCACTGCTCTGCATCCTCTGAGACCACTCTGATTTGGCCTGCCGCATCTGTGAATAACTTAGTGCTCCTCGACTAGATGGCACCTCCTTGTCATATAGGCCCCGCCAATAATCCACCTCTGCACCTATTCTCCATATCTCTCTCACCAAAGCCTCCACAAATGACCCCTATCCCAGTACTCCCTCTAAGGCCCGCACTCTCTCCTGCAACTAGATCACCCTATCCATGGCCTGATCTCTCTCCTGCAGCACCACAGTAAGCTTTGACTCTCATGCAAATAGCTACACATCTCTAGCTGCAACCTCTGCCTCCAAATCCTCCACCCGTGTCTTGGCTACTGTAAGTCAAGTCTACAAATGTAATATCATATGATCCTGAAGATCTCCAATGGCTCCCTCCCTTGTATTCATAGGTGCCTCGCCTGTACCTCCCTCTCCAGTGGCTCCCTCCCCTCTATCCATTGGTACCTCCCTCTCCCCCATACTTCTGCCAACTAATCTAACTCCTTGCATCAAAGGTCCCTGTGATATCTGCAATGGCAAACCTCCTCTCCCTCTTCGCTGAACTCGACCACCACTGCCACCTCCACCTTTGAATCCACCACCTCCACCATCCCCCCTCCTCCATCACCACCTCCTCCATCACCACCATCCCCTCTCCCTCATCCATCTACTATAGGTCCTCATCCTCCTCTCCTCCTTCATCTCCATTCTCTATCCTCCTCAAAATCTAGAATCGGCTCTGCCGGATCTGATATCCGAGGAATCAGATGAGCTGCCATATATTGCATATACTCCTTTGACACCCCTGCATCTACCATCCTTGACCGTATATCCCATGGTCTTGTCTATAGCATCCAAAACTCTGCTAATGCCTGATCATAAGGTAGTACTAGCCCCCATGCATACCTCTCTCGAACCACCCTGGCATACTCTCTCGATCCCCTAGGCAACCCCTGCCGTTGTCCAAATTGTCTCAACACTCTACCAAGCAACTATCTCTCCACATGGTAGGCTGTCCTACCAATGAGGAATCGAGTCATGAACACATATGGTAACACCTCCACATCATTCTCCCAGGGCTCACACTCAATATATGGTCTCCAGATCACTGCATCCAGATCATCCAGTGCCCACTGCCACCACTCTAAATTCCCCAGGTGGGGCTGACTCATCATACCACTATACATATATACATATGGCTGGTCGACTACTCGAAATCTCAGACTAACTGGTCAGGTAATTAGTAGGTGCTCCCACACCCAAATATGCAGTAGCATGAATCCCACTGCCAAAGAGCCCCTCCCTTGGTATACTACCTCATGAAGCTCCTGATATAAGTGCACTAACATGCACAGTCCCCATGCAAACCGGGTCCCCTCTGTCATCATCTGCTCAATCACCTAACCCCACCCAACAACAAGTCCATGTGACCTTCGATCTGGGCACAGTAGTCCCCCCACAATCCCTAATAGCACTGTTGGTAATGGCTCATACAAAGCAACTATATCCTCCCAGGCTATCGAACCATCATCAATAAAGATGCCCTCATCAAAAAATCTCTGCACCGCTAGGGTCCCCCATGCTCTGTCATACGTCACCAGCTCACCTCGAATGGGAATATGCAGGATGATCCATACATCCTCTAGTGTCACAGTCATCTCCCCCTGTGCCAAGTGAAACATGCATGTCTCACTATGCCAGCGCTTTGCCAATGCTATAATCAAACTGTAATTCATCCGAATCGCAGGCATATACATTATATCGTATAGGCCAGTTGCTGCAATACAATCCACCTCGGCCTCCGTCAACTGATCACGCAACCCCTATGTGGCGGGATGCCTCTCGTGCAACTATAAGATGCGAAGATCCTCCTACACAAGTGCATCAACCATCATCATTAGTTGTTTTGTTTCAAACTTTCTTAAGTTTAAACCTAGACTATCAACAGATACTTTGATCAAGTATCTTCGGGTCTCAATAGGTAAGCAATCATGGCACACCTAAACTTCAACAAGCATTTATCCTAATGACCTACATCTCATCAGGGCTGCTATGGTTCAAAATAGCTCTTACCTTCATCTCTCCATCCATCCTGACTGCTCCTTGCTCTTCCAGAAAGTCACTATCAGAGCTACAATTTCACTATGGTTGCGGATACAAATGAGCCTGTTTTCACCCCTTTCTCCCCATATAAACCCTTCGCCATACCCCTAATTTTTCCCCGCTCACTACCGTAGTCCCCGTGAACTTCTCGAGTCTCCCATTTCTCCATTTTATCTCCAATTTCTTCTATTTTTCACCAGCATTGGTAAATTCTTCTCCTCTATCACCCTGCCAATTTTCATTCTTTTTCGAGAGATCGCCCGATTTTTCAAAATTTCTCGGCCCATCCCTCAAGGGGGCATACCACCCATTAAATTAACATTTTATGGGGCATTTCTTCACACCTATTTTTCTTTCTTTGAAGCGACGCAATAAACCGCACCATCTCAAAGAGGGGCAAATGTAGTCACATAAATCTGTCCAGTTTAATTAAATGAATATTTGCTATTTATTTGATTAAAAACCCACTAGCCATTAGTTAATTAAATTAATATTTAATTAATTCATCTTTAAACATTCTCCTATTAATTAAATAAATTATTCAATTTATTTTAATTAATTCACAAATCAATTAAATGAATAAATCCTATTTATTCAATTTAATCCTCTTTCCTCTTTTAAATAAATTAAATAAAACATTTATTTAAATCATTTATCCCCCCCCCGCTTGCATTTTCCTACAAATGCAAGTTGCAACCACAAGTTGAAATAAATTAAATTTATTTTAATTAAAATCCTATTTTCCCTCACCCACCAAATCCACTTGCACTCCTAAATCCCCTTCTAGATTCTTCTAACCCCTTCCTAATTAACCTAATCCATCCCCTAATTATTATCACATTCCTCAGCAACTTGGAGTCACTTCTCCAAGACTTTAAAGTCTTTGAAAAGCATTTAATGCTTTGTGTGTTCAACAATTTAACCTCTAAAGTCTTCCAAACCACTTATGGCTCTTACATAACCACTTATGGTTAATTCAACTTGCACCCATGTGTCTCCTCAAGCATTTATTGCTTTGACCATGGTTATCCCTTTTGCCCTTGCACAAGAGTTTATCCATTGGATAAAAGCTTTATTCTTTGAATAAAGAATTTATTCACTCAACCCAACCTTGACCTTAACTCCCAAGTTAACTCTCAGGTCATGTCAAGCATTTAATGTTTATTCACTCTCCTCTCAACCTATCTCATATGGACACTTGTCATCCTGGGATTGGGTTGAAGGCCATCACAGGGATTGAATATCATTCAATCCTGACCCTTGTTGAGATTAGTCAATCTACACCATCCATTGCTCCATTTTTTCTATAAATAGATCCCATTTCTTCATAATCCAGATCTTGAAACTTGTATGCATCTAAGTTATAGTGAATTTTAGAGAGCATTTAGCATAAATCACTAATATATTGTTATTTTGGCCTAAAATAAATCATTTTAGCATCATAGAATCTAATATTAGCTTTTGTTCACATTTGCATAGTATTTTAGAGTAAACATTTCAATCTTGAACCTCCATAAGCATCCATAGTGCAAAAAGCTGCTAAGAGCTACACTAATTTGGAACTTGGAGAGGAGAGTAACAAAGGAGAAGGAGCTAAGAGCATGTTAGAAGGCATTTGGAGATGTCTTGTTAGATTAACTTTCATAGTTAAATATTTCTTCATGTTTTTAGTGTCTCTTTTGATATGCCTGCTTAGATTAGTTTTTGGTTGATTAACACTAACAATTTCTTGTGTTTTTGGTGTGTTATACGACCACATGTTTTAGTCTAACCTTCCCCCATTTTGCAAAGCATCATATACAATCTTGTACGTCTTAAAAATGTTTCAAATGTATTTATAATTTGACAAAATAATTTGTATTAAGTGTTATAATTTGTTTCTTGTAGCACATTCATTCTGCATAAAAAGGTTGCTTATTTTGGTCTTCATTTATATGGAGGCATTTCTCTACGTAAGCTTTTCTCTTAGGACATGAGGATGTCTGATGCAGATGAAGTGGGATGTTGTATTTGTATATGGATGTGAATTGATGTAACATTGTTATGATGATATACAATGTCTATGAGCAAATTGGTTTAGTTATATTGATGATAAACAATGTATTTGTACATGAGTACATTGGTGTAGTTGTATTGATAATGAAAAAAAAATCATGTTTGCATATCCCTTCATGGATGTCACATGCAAGTGTAATGGTAATTATGTGTATACAATACATGGAAATATTGATGATCGTTATGTGTCTACAGTGTAATGCTTGTTTATCTATATTTTTAGCACTTAGAGCACTCAAGGGATGATGTCGGTAGGGTATGACCCCGAGCGTTTGACCGAGTGGGGGGGGCAAAATAGGGGCATGCATAGGGTAATAATGCCTAATTGGATTTAGTTATATTGATGATATTCAATGTATCTATACATGAGTACATTGGTGTAGTATTGATAATGATGAAAAATCATGTTTGCATGTTCGTTCATGGATGTCACATGCAAGTGTAATGGTAATTATATGTATATAATACATGGAAATATTGATGATCCTTATGTGTCTACAGTGTAATGCTTGTTTATCTATATTTTTTCGTTGAATGAGTGACGATTTTTTTATCTACTGAAAAAATGTTGCCCTAATAAAATTGTAGGGAATCTTGAAAAACCGAGATAGGCTTTTGTAGGGACCCCTCTCATGTCCCTGTAGGTTCAAACAATTCATTCTCAGGTGCCATGAATTTTGAGTTAGGGCCCATCAAAGTTTGACAATTTTTAGCACTTAAGGCGCTCGGTAGGGTATGACCCCGAGCATTTGACTGAGTGGAGGGGAAAAATAGGAGCATGCATAGGGTAAGAATGCCTAACTAGACATGTCAAAATCGACGGTTCATGATCATGATGAGAAAAATGAGAAATTGGCCACTAGACAATAATTGATTGAATGAGACTGACGATTTTTTTGCCAACTGAAAAATGTTGCCCTAATAAAATTGTACGGAATCTTGAAAAAATGAGATAGGATTTTCTAGGGACCCCTCTCATGGCCTCGTAGGTTCAAATGGATCATTTGCAGGTGCCACAGATTCTGAGTTAGGGCCCATCAAAGTTTGACAATTTTTAGCACTTAGGGCGCTCAAGGGACGACGTCAGTAGGGTATGAGCCCGAGCATTCGACTGAGTGGGAGGGAAAAATAGGAGCATGCATAGGGTAAGAATGCCTAACGATCACGATGAGCATAATCATAAATTGGCCACGCAACAACATTTGATTGAATGAGACTAGTGATTTTTTTGCTAATTGAAGAAATGCTACCCTAATAAAATCGTACGGAATCTTGAAAAAATGAGATAGGATTTTGTAGGGACCCCTCTCATTGCCCCATAGGTCCAAACAAATCATTTGCAGGTGCCACAGATTTTGAGTTAGGGCCCATCAAAGTTTGACAATTTTTAGCACTTAAGGCGCTCAAGGGACGATGCCGGTAGAGCATGACCCCAAGCGTTTGACTGAGTGAGGGAGGGAGCGAGGGAAGGGGGGGGGGGGGGGGAAGAGGAGCATGCATAGGGTAAGAATGCCTAACTAGACATGTTAGAATTGATGGTTTGTGATCACAACGATCAGAATAAGAAATTGGCCACATGACAACATTTGATTGAATGAGACTGACAATTTTTTGCTAACTGAAAAAATGTTGCCTTAATAAAACCGTAGGGAATATTGAAAAACCGAGATAGGATTTTGTAGGGACCCCTGTCATGGCCTCATAGGTTCAAACAGATCATTCACAAGTGCAATATATTTTGAGTTATTTCTCGTCAAAGTTTGATAATTTTTAGCACTTAGGGCGCTCAAGGGACGATGCTGGTAGGGTATAACCTCGAGCGTTCGACCGAGTTGAGGGGGGGGGGAATAATAGGAGCATGCATAGGGTAAGAATTATTAACTGGACATGTTAGAACCGATAGTTCGTGATCACGATGAGAAAATTGAGAAATTGGCCACACGATAACATTTGATTGAATGAGATTGACGATTTTTTCACCAACTGAAAAAATGCTGCCCTAATAAAACCATAGGGAATATTGAAGAACCATGATAAAATTTTGTAGGGACCCCTCTCATGGCCCCGTAGGTTCAAACAGATCGTTCATAGGTGCCACAGATTCCAAGTTAGGGCCCATCAAAGTTTGACAATTTTTAGCACTTAGGGCACTCAAGGTACGACACTGGTAGGGTATGACCCAAAGCATTCGATCGAGTGGGGGGGGGGGGGGGAATATGAGAATGCATAGGGTAATAATTCCTAACTGGACATGTTAGAAATGGTGGTTCATGATCACGAGGAGAAAACTGAGAAATTGGCCACACGACAACATTTGATTGAATGAGACTGGCGATTTTTTCACCAACTGAAAAAATGCTGCCATAATAAAACCATAGGAAATGTGAAAAACTGAGAGAGGCTTTTATAGGGACCTCTCTCATGGCCCTAGAGGTTCAACCAAATTGTTCGTAGGTGCCACGAATTCTACGTTAAGGCTCATCAAAGTTTGACATTTTTTAGCACTTAGGGTGCTCAAGGGACGACACTTGTAGGGTATGACCTTGAGCGTTCGACCAAGTGGGGGGGAGGGAATAGGAGCATGCATAGGGTAAGAATTACTAACTAGAAATGCTGGAACCGAAGGTTCATGATCACGATGAGAAAAATGAGAAAATGGTCACGCGACAACATTTGATTGAATGAGGCTGACGATTTTTTCGCCAACTGAAAAAATGCTACCCTAATAAAACTGTAGGGAATCTTGAAAAACCAAGATGAATCATTTCGACACATGAATCCCCCATTGACAAATTTTTACAACTTTGGAGCAATCTTGAACAATTTTGGGGTAAGTGCACAAAGATGGTGGTCAGAAAAGTGGACACACCAAAAAAAAACACATGAAAAACACCAAAACGCGTACGGGGTATTTCAAATTTAAAGAACTTCATACGCATTTAGGCTCGATTTTCCAAGCCTAACCAAAGCTAAACCGCGTGCATAGTTTAAAACATACTAACTGCGTACACGGTTTAAATAATACTAACCGCGTACGCGGTTTAGAAACTAAAACCGCGTACGCGGTTCTGTCTATTAATAAAATGCAATTCACCTAGCATTCCATTAGGTTTTTCAATAGGATATATACATAAAATATAACATTGTCTTTTATCTTTCTTATACTTTAAGTTATATTTTATGTATATACTTTCAAGATGTTTGAGAGTGGTTCCAAATCTCTTAGAGTTATAATGGAGATTCTAGTTTTTTGAGTATTCCTATAAATTTCAGACTTAGTCAAATTTCAGTAATTAGCATGCTCATATTAGCATTATGTCTCTCATCTCTTCCCTACATTCCCCCCTCTCTTCCTTAACCCCTACCTTTTTGTCTCTTAGGCATCTCCCTCTCTACTTTCTTCCCTCTCTCGGGTATCTCTCTGTCTCTTTCTCATCTCCCTCACCCTCTTTCTCTTTCATATATCCCTCTCTTTCTCTCCCTCTCTCAAATCTCTCTCTCTCTCTCTCTCTCTCTCTCTCTCTCTCTCTCTCTCTCCATACCTCTTCTTCTCTCCCATTCTTTCTCCCTTAAGTCTCTCTCCCTATCTGCCTCTCTATCTCTCTATCTCACTCTCCTCCTCTGTCAAGTGTATCTCTTTCCCACTCTCTCCCTACCTCCCCACCCCCCTTTCTATTTTTCACTTAAGTCTCTCTCTCTCTCTCTCTCTCTCTCTCTCTCTCTCTCTCTCATAATTCTCTCCCTCTCATCCTCATTCTCTCTATCTCACTCTCTCCTTCTCTCAAGTGTCTCTCTCTCATTCTCTCCCTCTCCCCTCTCCCCCCCTCTCCCCCTTTCTCATTACCTCTCTTTCTCACTCTCTCCCTCTCTCCCTCTCTTCACACCTCTCTCTCTCTAGTATCTTGTAATATCCTTCCACCCCTTCCTCCCTCTCACTCAAACTCTCTCTATCTCTCACCCTCTCTTTCTCTCTCTCTCACCTTTCCCCCCTTCACCTCTTAGGTCTCTCTTTCTCTCCCTATCCCTCTATCCACCTCTTAGATCTCTCTATACCTCCCCCCCTCTCTCTCTCTCTCATTTATCTCTTGTCTCTCCCTCTCCCTCTCAGTCTCTATCTCTCTATCTCACTCTCCTCCTCTCTTAGGTGTATCTCTCTCCCATTGCCTCCCTCTCCTCCCCCTCTCTCCCTCTCTAGGGTCAAAAGGTATTCTTAGGCATCATATGGTATCCTAGGGATCCATGCATGTGTCCTAAGGGGTCATAGGACACCATATGACTCCTTAGGACACCATATGACCCATAACAACACATAAGAGGTCATATGGAGTCCTAAGGAGTCATAAGACACCATATGACCCCTTAGCACACCATACGACCCATAATGACACCAAATAGTATCCTAAGGGGTCATAAAACACTATATGACCTCTTAGGACACCATACGACCAATAACGACACCATATGGAGTCTTAAGGGGTCAAATAGTATCCTAAGGGGTTGTAGGAGACCATATGACCCCTTAGGACACCATATGACTGCTAATGACACCATATGGTGTCCTAAGTGGTCATAAGGGGTCCTAGGGGTCATACGACACCATAAGACACATAACGATACCATATGGTGTCCAATGGGTCATTGGACACCATATGACCCTTAGAATGCAATAAAACCCCTAACAACATCTAAGGGGTCATAGGACACTATATGATCCCTTAGAATACCATAGGACCTATACTGATGGCAAATAGTGTCCTAAGGGGTCATAGAACACCATATGACCCTTTTGGGCACCATATGGTGGTGTTATGGGTCATATGGTATCCTGAGGGGTCATATGGCATCGTATGACCCCTTACGACACCATATGATGTCATTATGGGTCGTATGGTGTCTTAAGGGGTCATATGGTGTCCTAAAGGGTCATAGGACACCATATGACCTCTTAGGAAACAATATGACCTCTAATGACACCTAAGGGATCATATCATGTCCTAGGAGGTCATAGAATACCATATGACCCTTTAGGATACCATATGACCCATAATGACACCATATGGAGTCCTAAGGGATCATATGGTGTCCTAAGGGATCATAGAACACCATATGACCCATAACGACACGTAAGAGGTCATATGGAGTCCTAAAGAGTTATAAGACACCATATGACCCCTTAGCACACCATACAATCCATAATGACACCAAATGGTGTCCTAAGAGGTCATAAAGCACCATATGAACCTTTAGGACACCATATGAAACATAATGCACCATATGGAGTCCTAAGGGATCATATGGTGTCCTAAGGGATCATAGAACACCATATGACCCATAACGACATGTAAGAGGTCATATGGAGTCCTAAGGGGTTATAAGACACCATATGACCCCTTAGCACACCATACAACCCATAATGACACCAAATGGTGTCCTAAGGGGTCATAAAACACTATATGACCTCTTAGGACACCATACGATCCATAATGACACCATATGGAGTCCAAAGGGGTCAAATAGTGTCCTAAGGGGTCGTAGGAGACCATATGACCCCTTAGGACACCATATGACCCCTAATGACACCATATGGTGTCCTAGGGGTCATATGACAACATAAGACACATAACGATACCATATGGTGTCCTAATGGCTCATAGAACACCATATGATCCTTAGAACACAATACAACCCCTAACAACATCTAAGGGGTCATATGGTATCCTAAGGGGTCATATGACACTATATGATCCATTAGAACACCATAGGACCTATAATGATGCCAAATAGTGTCCTAAGGGGTCATAGAACACCATATGACCCTTTAGGGCACCATATGGTGTTGTTATGGGTCGTATGGTATCTTGAGGGGTCATATGGAATCCTATGACCCCTTAGGACACCATAGGGTGTTTTTATGGGTCGTATGGTGTCTTAAGGGGTCATATGGTGTTCTAAGGGGTCATAGGACACCATATGACCTCTTAGGAAACAATATGACCTCTAATGACACCTAAGGGATCATATGGTGTCCTAAGAGGTCATAGAATACCATATGACCCTTTAGGGCACCATACAACCCATAACAACACCATATGGAGTCCTAAGGGATCATATGGTGTCCTAAGGGATCACAGAATACCATATGACCCGTTAGGACACCATATGACCCATAACGACATGTAAGAGGTCATATGGAGTCCTCAGGGGTCATAAGACACCATATGACCCCTTAGCACACCATACAACCCATAATGACACCAAATGGTATCCTAAGGGGTCATAAAACACTATATGACCTCTTAGGACACCATACGACCCATAATGACACCATATGGAGCCCTAAGGGGTCAAATAGTGTCCCAAGGGGTTGTAGGAGACCATATGACCACTTAGGACACCATATGACCCCCTAATGACACCATATGGTGTCCTAAGTGGTCATAAGGTATCCTAGGGGTCATACGACAACATAAGACACATAATGATACCATATGGTGTCCTAATGGGTCATAGGACACCATATAACCCTTATAACACAATATGACCCCTAACAACATCTAAGGGGTCATAGGACAATATATTATCCCTTAGCATACCATAGGACCTACAATGACATGTAAGGAATCATATGGTATCCTAAGGGGTCATAGAATACCATATGACCCATAACGACACCATATGGAGTCCTAAGGGGTCATATGGTGTCCTAAGGGATCATAAAACACCATATGACCCCTTAGTACACCATACGACCCATAAATATTATCCAACCAATACATCCACACAATCCAAAGAAACCAATACGTTCATTTTCTTCAATCGTTCTACTTTATATCCTATCTTCTTTAAAAAGAAAAAGAAAACCGACCACCTTGTCAATCTTCTTATCACCTTATATATATGCAAACAAAAAGAATATATATTGAAGGGAGAGGAAGGGAGAGAGAGAGAGAGAGAGAGAGAGAGAGAGAGAGAGAGAGAGAGAGAGAGAGAGAGAGAGAGAGAGAGAGAGAGGCACCTTGTACGTGCTTGAGAGGGGGAGAGAATACACATAGATACACACATATGTGTGTATATATATGCTTAATATATTATATATTATTATATACAAATATATATAAATATTATATATTATTATATACGTATATATAAATATTATATATTATATATTTTTATATTATATATAAATTATAAATTATATATACAATATCATACTATACACACTCCCAAAATTTAAGCATTAAAAGTGCATACGTGCTTTTTATAGTAAAAATAGCGTGTACTTGCTTTTTATAGTTAACATAGACTGTACGCGCTTCTTACACTATAAGTACCCCATACGCGTTTTTTATACCATAGGTACCCCGTACGCACTTTTGACTGTTTAGGCTTGGAAATTAATAGGCCTGGTTGACAAAGCTACGGTTTGGAAGTTTGATTTCCCTCCATTTCCCTCCTTTTTGACGTGTTTTATTTTATCAACTTGGTTTCTCGACTTTGTCATCATTAGGTTTACACTTCATCAAGTGGGTATTTCTAAAATTGCCACCATATTTTCACCCATCTTCTTAGCTTTCTAACCATATAATTTTTTTAAAATTTGAACAACAATAACATATTATTATTCAATTTCTTTTACCAGTGTCTCCATAGTTCTCACAGACATATGTGCACCATTTTTTTAATAACTTTTGATATACTTATCCAAATTTTAAAAAATTTATATATTATTATAGTGCACTTGATTATTTACAATTTAAAAAATATAGAATTGTATTTTTTAATTTTTTTAGTGCAACTTATGCTTCGTGCACAAACAGGTACCTAATTTTCGGGATGTGCTCGATTGGAAAAATCATAAAACAAAAATACTCAGCAAAAAATTGCAAACAAATACACATCTTCTAGTACTCACTCTTAACTATCTTTCTGCCAAAGGATTTGCCAAAATAATAAATCTAACTATGACTTTTTTGATGCGTACATCAGACACTATGTTATGTTTTTCTGAAAAAATCAAGGTCTATTTTTTGTGCGTGAAAGATTTGACCCCGTTAATCTTATCCAATTTTGAAAAAGTTTAGTAGTTTGGAAACTGGATTCAGAGTACTACAATATTTGTTGTTTGATTATCTTCATATCTTGAGTGGATGACTTTCACATTTTGCCTCCAAGTTCAAGTTCACCTGATTTCAGAAAAAATGTGTCCACTTATACCCCCCTTTTTGACCACCATCTTTGTGCACTTACCCTTTGCCAATATGAGTAACCTATGACTAGACAACAAATATTGGTGTAGATGACCTTATTACATAAAAAATGAATCTATTTCACCTTATTTACATTGAGAATCCATCAAAACACTTGTCTTCCAAATTTGACATCATGGAGGCCTGATGAGCAAGGAGGTCATTAAATTTGGTGAAGTTGCCAAAGGCAACCAAATTTAACACTTACGATTTAGGTGAAATGAATTATATATAATCTAAAGATTATAAAAACAACACTTACAATGAAATGAAATGAATTGTATTGTTCATTAAATAACCATTATTAACCTTTGTTAATTATTGGATTAAAGATTAAAGTTTAAAATTATAACACCATGCACACATGAGCAACAATTTATATGATCAAATATCAACTTCTGTATATATGAAAATATCAAATGATTACAATTGTACGTCCATACATAAATATGTCATAAACACCAACTCAAACAAAATGTATGTCTATATACGTGAATGTATGTTCATATACAAAATATACATGCGAAATAGACATGTAAGAACCCCAAAACTATCTATAACATCCTAAGATATTGATGGATCATCAAAATCTATCCTCTTCGCCGCACTGATCAGCTCTGAAGGATCTTGCACAAGAAAAAACAAACCATGATTAAGATTAGTTATATTATATAACCCATATTCGAAAAGTTAACATAAAAATGAACTATAATTGAACTATTCTTGTTGACTTCATCTCCATGTTTTCTCTTCGGCTTTGGAGGACTCTTGATGTATGTCCTCAGTAGAGGAGGTATGTTTTCAATATTTTCATACACAACCTACATATGTTCACAAACATGACATTGATACAAATTGGCATATAATTGTCATTGATAATAACGATTTATATCTACTAAACATAAAATAAATTAAACACATGTACCCAAGGAGTCTCTTCTTCTTCTTCTTCTTCTTCATCTTCAGGTATAGTGGGTGTAGTCAACAAGGATGTGAAGCCAAGAATTTTCTGTACATATACACAACAATTATGTGAAACTATCAATCTATGTCTAGACGTGTATAATCATTATAAGTTATTTAAACTATTCATTCAATCATATTTGCATTCAATTACCTTTCCCTTATTTCTAGATGCACTACCAGATCCTGAATCGCACAACCCCACACTCACACTACTTGTGCCCTACATTAGTAAAATATGATATACATGCAAGTTACTACATAATCTAATTAATGCCAATATAAACGATGAGCATGTATGTACAAAAAAATACAAACAACTAGGTGCAATAATATATGTACTATAAAGCTATCAAGGCCAAATGAAATGGCCGTCAAGGTTCCCTCTTGGATTTGTGTCGACTCCTCCTCTGTCATCAATTGTTAAATAGACCATGTAAATAAATATTGGTACTTAATATTATCTAGATTATAAATATTCATTTAAAATATATAATGAATTGTGAAAATACAAATCTTACCACTACATCAACATATGATGAAGGTGCCTCCTCGCCTCTAGCATGCGAGGACTCTTGAGGGTATCCTCTAGTCCCTATCATAACATCTAGTGCATCATGCATCTCATGCACCTCATAATCTGCAGTGTGTACAAGAGGATCAACAGGCTGTCCAACTGGACCCAAGCATAGGTTCCCACACATGATAGAACTATGGGGCATATAAATGTGTGGAGCCGAGGAGGACATGTCAGCATCATTGGATGCATCGTGCTACCATCAAAAGAAGGTTGAGCTACTGCCACATCCTGAGAAACCAAAAGGCTACTCACAAGTGAATAACCGATATGGTCCGCAATGTCGCCTCACAGATGATATCTGGATGTTGCATTGGAGGTGGGGGATCAACAGGAGGAGGGGGGACATATGGGCTCTGGACTACTCTGATTACCCTAGGCCTATTTTGGGGCATACCTAAATCCACACCTTGGAAAGGTTTGATGTCAAAGTATTTCACATGTTTTCCTAAAACAAACTCGACATACAATTTTTTGATGAAGTAGAAGGGACCATCAAGATTGTTGTTGGGTGGTTTATCGAAAATCATCCATCAATGATCCCAAAAGTTTTTAACAATATCATCATTTGTGAATCATTTAATAGAAAGATTTATTTGGAGTCTATGGGTTGACCAGTGCGGGGATTCCCAAACAATGTAGTGATAATGGCTTTGGATATCTCAAGATCCTTGATCTCCTTATAGGACAAGCCATCTACATATATTTCCCTCATAGAATCTCGCCACAAAAGAGCGGCATTGTGCTTCTCAGTGATGGTTTCTATACTCTTTATGATGGACATGAGGGGATCAAACATTGTGTTTAGGCGAGGGATCCTATGATAGACATCTGCAATCCCCCTCAGTTGGTTCAAATTTTGTGCAATTAAATCCTGAATTGAGGGGGGGTTTGGCAAAGGAGGGTTTTGTGCAGGAGGGTTTGGTTGTTGTGGTTGTGGTTGATTAATGTTTTCACTAGTATCCCCCATTTTTAACCTAATTGAATGTAAACAATTGAATTTAGTTAACAAATTTGAACAATTTTGTATTTGATTTAAAAAAACCTAGTTTTCATGAAAAAAACATATTTTGAATGAAAAAACAAATCAACATTAAAAAAAATGCAAAAATTTGAATGAAAATAATGAAAAACAATAAAAATCCTACCTTCTATTGATTTTTTTTGCAAATTTGGGTCGCAAAATCGAATATCGGATCCAACTGGATATTGGATTTGCCTGAATTTGCGCAACCCATGGGTAAAAAGTAAGCCATGGGCTGTCACAGTCCTCTTTTACTGTCTCAGAGAAATCGAAATCGGATATTCTATTTTTATAGTTAAATTATTTTAAAATAACTATATATTATATAATATATTATTATATTATATAACTATATATTATATATTATATAATATAATATCATAATATATTATATATTATATATTATATTATTATATACATAATATAATATAATAATATATTATACATTATATATTATATTATTATATACATAATATAATATAATAATATATTATATAATACGTAATATATTTTATAATATATAATATCTTATATTATATTATATAATATATAATATATTTTTTAATTTAAAATTACCTATAAAAATCAGATATCCAATTTGCCTAGGTGTTTACCATGTATAATAGATTATATAATATATAAGATATAATTTAATTTTTAATTTAAAATTACCTATAAAAATTGGATATCCGATATGCCTAGGTGTTTACCATGCCAAGGTGTACTAACAGCCAGGCCAAGCAAAAAGTCAACACGGATTTTCACGTTTTTAGGTGAGTGGAAAAGACTATTTTTTTTCACATTGCCACTTTTTCGCCTCCTTGATCTTGCACTAACCCTAATATAATATATTATATACTATATATAATTGTATAAGAAATTAAATAATATATTATATTTATAGAAAAAAACTAACAAAAATCGAATATCCAATCGATACCTGTGGATATATCCGATATCCGTTACCTTTGACAAAAATATACAACCTTGGCATTTGCCTCAGGATTGCTTTGGGATTTGGCTAGGACATGCCAAACATGAAAATTCAACACAAAAAATGTGTTTAGGAATTTCTTTGCTTTTCTAGACTTCGCCCTGGTGGCTGACGACTTTCTTTTACTTGAAATTGATGAAACAAAAAGGGTTTTTTAAGGAGATTCTTAGCTTTCTACCAATATAAATTATGCCTTATTTTTATTTTAATAAATAATTATTATTTATTTTTTATTTAAATTATGACTAAAGTCCTGATTAATAGGTTGATTGGAAAACATCTATAACTTTCAAATGGTATCACATTTTTGAATCTAAAACATGTGTCACCTTCTATGCTTCGCATGCTATAGGATTAAAAAATAAAATTGAATTTAATAAAGCTTTGACCAAGTTATGGTGGTTAGACATTCAAGTTTTTTATATTTTAAAAAGTTATAGTAAAAAATTCATAATTAATTATTTACGTTAAAAAAAATTACAAAATAATATGTGTCACATCCGGACATGAGTCTTCTACTTATATCTAAAATCTTATAAAAAAATATTATGATATGATTATGGTTATGGTGGTCACACAGACACTTGCTTATCTTTTTCCTAAAGTTTTAGTTCTACTGCATTGAAATTTTAAATTTTTTCTAAATAGATTTTTTTTTCAAAAAACAACTAGTAGCTTAGAAAATAAATTCAATTTTCTATAGATTGTATTATTATATACTTTTTAAATAATGTTGATAACTTATTCATTTTTTTATATCAAGTTGCCTAACTCTGTATTTCTCAATTTTCATTGCCACTTAAGTGACTAGTTTGGCCCACCATGATCCTGCACATACCCATAATGTTAAGTAATATAAGTGGATATTTGAATATACTTCTTAAAATATCGACAAGAGTAGCCAATAGAAGAGTTACCATTGAAAACGACCCAATAAAACATTATTGGAGTTTTAGTGGTAGACTTCCAAGGTCTGACATGAAACTAAATCAATAATTGATTTTTTTTGCCATAATAATTTACAAGAATGTCATCTAATGTTAGAGATTTTTTAAGTTAAGAGTGGGATAAAAAATTCATGATCCTCATCCAAAACTTCTTCTAGACATGACTCAAACTAAATTTAAAAAAAAATCTTAGAGGATTTTGTGTTAGTAAATGTATGCATTAGTCAAATACCATTTGAGAAACATAAAAATTAATAAACAAAAAATCTCTTGTTGTTGTAAAACTCATGTTTAATTTTGTTATTATTATGACATGTTTTGGTATATAAGTTGTATATTGAATACTAACAATATTATTCATAATTGTGGTGCTTTCAAGCCACCTCAAACTATCAAGGAGTTTATAGCAAGTTTATTTTTTAAACCACCTAATGAAAAATTATTTCTTTCAAATGCATGCATAACGAGTCATTGCAATGTATACATAGGAACTTTTCATTGTTAGGTGAACCTTTACATGAAGATATTTCAAATGGTTTTGGACAAAAATTTGTTGATGTAAAAGATTTAAAAATGTTGAGTATTCTCTAAAGGATGGATAGATTGGGAAATATTTAGATTTGATCAAATGAAAAAATAGTGTAAATGCAAATATCAATGAATTTAAGAATTAGATTGTTCCCAAATATGTGAAACATTCCCAACATGCCATATGGCTTGGTGGACAATTTCTCATATGCAAGAACACATTTCCAGTTAGAACAGTACCATTATTTATTGATTTCTTAAAAAACAACACTCTGAAACCACAAGAAGAAACCCAGTCTTAGTATTATAATTTAATGCAGGTGGCAATTTATGTTCATGTTTTATATAGACATGTGGATGATAGTATAGAAGATACCATTGTTTTTTTGAGGGAGTATCATTTATAAGTGAGTGATAGTTGATTACACTCATCAGAGTTTGTTTAGTATATCTTCAAGCTATTTTATGACAATCTAAAGGAAAGAGAAATTTAGATGATACAACATATCATTTGGTAAGATAATTGCAAAGGACAATTAAAAAATGTAAATATTTTTTATTGGCTAAGTAGGGCACACAAGGAAATCAATGTCTAACATATGTGGAACTTTTTTGAAGTTGGACATGGTAAAGGAGAACATGATGGAGTTGTTGCATGTGTAAAAAAAGCTCTTGCGAGAGAAAAACTAAAATTTGAGGATGCAGTGAAATTTAAAGATGTTCGTGTAATTGCGGATTGGTGAAATTCAAAATTATCTACAGGATCAACTGAGAACTCCACAATTCAACATTTCTTTTTATTAGTCAAGGAAGACAATATTCTTACACACATCTTATTACAAATCGTACACATATGTGGCATCAGCTGTGGAGCAACTACCATGTGGGAATATTTCTCACTGAGGTTACCTAAGAGGGCACTCAAAGCACCTAAGGTGGAAACCACTACTCTATGCTACATAGGTGCAAGAATAGAGGGAGCAATAAGAGGAACAATGGGTGTAGCAGGTGTGGGTGTAACAATATGTGCCCCTAATTTGTGTTGTGGCATGCCACCACCAACACCCTGGAATGACCTCATGTCAAAATAATTAGGATTTAGACCTAATACGAACTCACAATATAATTTATTCAAACAATAAAAAGGGACCTCATAACCGCAATATGGTGGATGATCAAAACCCATCCACCACCTCAACTAAAATTGTGTAGATATCTATGAATGTAGACACCACCTAATTGAAATTATTTTTGTGGTGGTAGGAATGGGTAGATTAGTTTGAGGGTCAATAAAATATTTGACTATATATGCTTTGGTGATTTTTAGATCATTAATTTTCTTAGAAGTGTATCCATTGGCATAAAACTAGCACATCTGCCCTCTCCATTGGTGGAATTGATCTAATTCTATATCAATAGATAAAACAGAGTCTACAACAACTTGCATTGAAATTGAAAATTGTATAAGATGAGGGGATGATAGGCTTGTTTTGAATTCCATTAATATTTTGTTGTATGATGTCAAGGTGTTCATTTAGTCATGCTCTAAATCGAGCCTTGTCTGATCCAAGGGATGGAGGTGGAGGTGGAGGTGGGGGGTTTTGAGGTGGAGGGGGTGGAGGTGGGGGTTTTGAGGTGTAGGTGGTAGAGGTGGGAGGTTTTGATGTAAATGGGGTGGAAGTGGGGGGTTGTGATTTGATGGATCCTCTATGTCAAAGTCATTCATGATAAAGATAGCACCTGCATATATATAAATATACATAAATTATATACAAAATTACAGGTTCAAGAATCTATTTATATATTACTAAATAGGTATGTTTAAGTTAAAACATGCACAATTTGATACAACACATGTACTTGATGTGTTGTATCAAATTGATTACAAAATATAAAATAGATAAAAAAAATAAAATGCTAAAATCGAAGAATTAGCATGCTTGGGAGGTCAAGAAATTGTTGGTAGGAGGTGGGATAGTGTTTGCAAACTTAGGGGTTCATTCTAGTTCTCATCTTCACTCCTACAGTTGCCACGGTGTGACTAGTAAAATGAAATCGCAGGCTATTTTAAAAAAAATAGTTTTAATGGAATGGGGCCCTGTTATTTTTCTAAAGTGGGCCACATTATGTTTCTAAATGGGGCCTTGTTATGGTGTGGGAAGGGTCACTAATGTGGCCCATTATTTTTTTGGCCTTGGGTTCTCGAAGCATAACAAGCCCTCATTCCTAGCTACATTCTTCCCAATGCACACACTTCCCCCTATCTGGGACCCAACTTATTGCACCCACCCTGCTTAGGAATGTGTAAATGGATTAATTAGCTAATTAATTTATTTTAGTTTATAATTTTTTGAGGAAAAAAATAGGAGTTAAATAAATAGTTTGTATTTATTTAATTCTTAGAGGCTCATAAGCATACATATTAAAAAAATATTAATTTATTTAATTAAGGTTGAACTATAGAGAAAAGGGCTAAAATGATAAATTAAATAAATGAATGCTTTTGATAATTTATAACTAGAAGATGATTGCGAAGGTTAACTAAATAATTAGCCTTATTTAATTGAAGTTGGTAGAGGATAAAATTGTGTGTTGCCAAAACATATAAAACCTTTTTATGAAGGCAATAAAATAAATAAATTTACAATTTAAGCACATAGGATAGTAGTAAACACTCCAAATTAAGCATTATAAAATTAAAAAATACAAGAGAAGCCAAGATTTAAATAGACAAATTCAAACGAAACATAATTTTTTTGGGTTTATCCAGAACACAAGGATCTAGAATCAACATTTATTCAAACCATGGTTTCATAAGGATACACATGATACATCTTGTAAGTCAAATTGAGTGAGACAAGGGAAAGTCAACACACCATTTTTACCCAATCACCCATCTCCAAGTAACCACCATTAAGGAAAACCAATGCTTGGACACTCAGTAAAATATTAGGCAAATCACGAAGATATCTAAAGCACAACATAAACATCCAACATGATATAATGTCAATAAAACACTATCAATTAATTGCTTCAATTGAAATAATCTAAAGTTAACATGATTTAGATATCATAGATGCATAAATCAATAAGTTCACCAATCATAATGTTGAACAAAATAACATCATCATAATCACACATAACAAATATAGTGAATAGTGAAACCAAAACACTACTATAGTTTAAAAATAGAAGTCACTACATAGGTATACATCCCATAATACACATTCAAACACAATAATTTAGAAAAAAATAATTAAATGCATGAATTATATTAATGACAATAAAAACACCATCAATAATTATAATATTAGTATGAATAGAAATTCAAATAGGCATATAAGGCACATAAGCATGAGACATTAAACACTTTCATAATATTTATTTACTGATTCATAATATCACTTAACATAAACTTACATCAAACCTGGTAAAAGAGCTAGTAAATGGTATTTACATAGCCAAAAACTCATCGTAAACCTCTTTGACCCTTATTGAACTAACATGTTATTTTAATATAGAGGATTTGGTAATCTTGGTGTGGGGATTGCATGCAATTCTTTAGACTTCTTTAATACTATTCCAAATGTCTCACTCATGTCTATCTTATCATAATTCACCCCTATTGGAAGCATCCAATTGAAAGAATGGATTAAAGAAGCAATAGTAAAATGAACCATTTGATGAGCCAAAGGAAGTCCTAAGCATATTCTTCTTCCAGCTCCAAATGGTATCAACTCAAAATTTTGTCCCTTATACTTTACCTTACTATTCTCACCATTAAAAAACCTCTCTGGCATAAATTTTAAAGGGTCCTTCCAAATTTTAGGATCTCTTCCAATTGCCCACACATTCACAATCACCATGGCATGCTTGGGTATCATATATCCCGCCACCTCACATGAGTTGTCTGCTCTATGGGGCAATGCCAAAGGAAGTGCTGGGTGTAGTCGAAACACTTCTTTCACTATAGCATGGAGATAAGGTAGATGATCTATGTCAGATTCTTCCACTTTTCGATCAAGACCAATTACATCTTCTAATTCCTTTTGCGCTTTTTTCATTACATGAGGATTGACAATTAGTTCCACCATAATCCATTCTATTGTTGTAGTAGTAGTATCACTACCAGCAGACACGAGTTCCTACATGATCATAAGAAAATGACTCATCAATAATAATAAAAATATATTATTAATTAAAAAATGAGTCAAAATAGGCGTTGATCAAGACTCACCAAGAGTAAATCCCTGATATTCACAAGAGTGAAATCATGGGCAGTCAGATCGAGCAGAATGTCGAGAAAGTCCTTTTCCTTGGGTAGGCCGACCCCTTGCCTCCTCGCCTCCAACCGATCTTGTATGAATACATCTAAGTACTCGTGTAGTCGCTTATGATAGACTGTCAGACCACGGCTCACTCCCTGAGGGTCCAGAAACTTCAGAAACGGATAAAAGTCGGCCAAGTTGGGTTTTCCGGCCAAGTTCACCATTTCACTAAAAGTGTTTCTCAATTCTGCAGACTCTGGATCTTTGGGATCGAACAAGTTCTTACTGAAAATGGCGTTGCTCATGAGATTGAGACCCTCGTAGTACACCAGCTCTGCAATATTCAAACTCGTCCCCCTCTTCTCGAAGACCATTTGAATCGTCTCGGAGACTTGATCTCTTCTGAGATGTTGCAGCGCTTGGAGTCTGCTTGGAGTGAAAAGCTCTGTGGTGGCAATCCGTCTAAACTTCCGCCAGTAATCTCCATACTGAGCAAATGCAATCGATGACTCGTGGTGAGAAAGTGCCTTTGCTGCTTCTATCAGAATCCGTCCTGCAAAATTCTGGTCGTGGGTTTTGAAGACCTCTTTTGCCATTTCAGAGGATGAAACCACCACAGCAGTTTTCATGCCGAGAGACAGAGTCATGAGTGGGCCGTATTTCTGAGAAAGAGCCCACAGAGATTCATTCGGTTTTCTCCCCAGCTGGAGAAGGTTTCCCACGATGGGCCAGCCAGGAGGTCCAGGAGGAAGATTTGCTCTGCTCTTCTTCTTTCTTTTCCCCATTAAATCTAATAAGAAATAAGCGAGCACACTGCTTACCAGCGCTGAAAGCCAAATCACCCATTGCCCTTCCATTGAATGGATTTTAGATCTGCTTGGGAATCAATTCCTCAGCAGATTTGTATATATAGATATCTATACAGCCTTGGGACAAAAATATATTCCTAAATAGATTTCAGATCTCCTGGGAATCTGTTAAAGACGTTGACCATTTTCCCTTACAAATATTGTATGTATAAAAATCATTTTCCTAAAATGATTTCTTGATGAAATCTGACAAAAAATCGTGATCTATCAAAGGACGTCATTTCTCCTGATAATATTTGGGTATATAAAAATGTATTCGGTAACTTAGTATCGTTGACCTAAAGATACCAAGAACAGCGTTCACGGAATCTGACAAAACTGTCGGCCTCCAAGAAAAGTGGAATCAATCTGTATAAATATAAAACATTTGGTAACGGCCATTGTCATTTGTATATAAAACTAGTCATACTATGCATGTGAATTGTGATCTAACAAGAAATACGCCAGCACACTGCTTTTCGAGAAAGCTATAATGCATGGAGACAACTTAGTATCGATGACAATTTTTTTTTAAAGATACCAAGCACAGCGTTCACGAAAATGTGGAATCCATTTCTGTATATAAATAAACATATTTGGTAACGGGCATTGTCATTTGTGCATGCATGTGAATTGTTGATATTCCATTATTATTGAATAATAAAAAATATATTCTCAAGTATTATTGATATTTTATTATTGAATAATAAAAAATATTTTTTAGCATTATTTTTTTTTTTTGATGAAAGTGGATAGAACCAGTGAACTATATTAAATTTTAAAGTTTTTTTAAAATTTTTTTTTTAACAGTGTCTGGTTCAAAAAGCACTGAAGGGAAAGAACCAGTAAGAAAACCCTTTAGTATTGCTTAAGTAACACAAGCCTATTCTACCCAATACCAAATGCCCATTGGCATAGTACATCAAAAAACCCATCCCAATTATATAAGCTGCATTAGATATAAAGGAAGCCACCAATAGAAGCATATAGAAGGAAGATTAAAGTATGATCACTGAAGGATGCATATCCATTGCTGCCAAAAAACACTAGTCTGAACCACCCCTGTCTATGAAACACAATTCTCCAACCACTAGTTAGAATGATACCACATAGCAGAAATGAAACCATAATCAGACACCCTATCAAAATAAACATTGTGATCTAGCATAACAAAACCCACACCAAAGAAAAGCCACACCAAATAAGGAGGTAGATGAAGACAACAACTGATATTCTATTATTAAATAATAAAAAATATATTTTCTAATATTCAATTAAGATTACACATATTTATAGATATTATTATTAAGATTGAATGAACTAACTTAAAAGTACAAAGATTACTAAATACATTCATTATAATTATAGCTCAATTATAATTATTGTTAGGTTTAATTATAGTTAGGGTTATGATTATAGCTCAATTAGGGTTAGGAATATGATTAAATAAGTGTTTAATTAAAGTTACAAAAGACATTTTTGAATTGGGGTTAAATTATGATTATAGTTCAAACATAGTTAAGGTAAGGGTTTAATTAGGGTAAGGGTTAGGTATAAAGTTAAATTGGAGTTAGGGTTAAGGATCAATTAGCCTTCTAGGATTTTTTTTGATTCGGGGTTAGGGTTAAATTATGGTTAGGATTCAAAGAGGTTAGGAATACAATCCAATAAATGAATTTTTTTAGGCAAATTGTTATGTACATTAAAATAATATTTATAATTTAAATTTTCTTTTCAAATTATTTAGAATTTGTATCTTTTAAAAATTTATATAAATAAATAAACATATATATAATATAAAACAATGTGAATTAATAATATTATTTTAGTTACAATAAAAAGAAGCTACTTGTTTATGCAAAAATGCGAATAGCAGATGTCTATGCGAAAAGCAGATTCATTTCTGCAATACCCTCGAAACATCCTCGAAAGTAGGAGAGGATTAATGGCTATCGACATAGTGGAACAAATTTTCATAAGGTCCATAAAAATGTTGTGGGTACCTCAAACCAATTTGCAGCTCTAAATGCCTCTCAATCATGCATTAGAGGAGCAAATTTGATTAATTTATAGCTTAATGATATATGCAAAAGGGTTGTCGGGGTTCCAAGGTGCCCCCCATCCGGCCAGAGAAATATAGGTGAATTGGCATCTTCCTCAATTATGATAGCTAACTTGGCTTGGAGAAGGACACAACAGAACCCTAGGGCACCATTAAAGAGACAAGAAAATCCTTTATCATAGCAGAGAGTGGATTTTCTTACCATCCCGAAGGCCTCTCTGGATAATTGTTACCCTAACAAAGGCAGTGTTTCATATTCACCATACATTCGTGTGGAGAGATTCTCTCGAGCCCAAAACGATGTTGCATTAGGGGCAAATAGAATAAAATTAGGATTAAGAAAAACCACCATGATAAGCTCAAAGTCAGTGGTCCAACATCTGTGCAAGGAAGGATATAACCCAAAATCAAAGGAGATGGAAACCTCTGGCTGTCACAATTCTAAGGAAATTAAGCACCCTATGTCAGTTCTACCTTCAAATTCCCCAGCTACTCCTAATAGGTTGGTCATTGAAATTGATAATTATACTCAGGCTAGGTATCAAATGCATTGCAGCGATAGAATGATCTTTGCTCGGTGGAAAGGCTGGGGGATCCCGTCGGAACAAATTGCTAATTGGGTGTCATCCTTCTTCAATAACCAGGTAAGAATTGACATCCTTCCTGATAATTTCTTAGCTATTGAATGTGGTAATCAAAATCTTAGAAATTCATTTCTTAATGAGGATATATTAAAATTTAAAGGTCTAGGGTTTGATTGCTGGGAATGGCAACCTCTCTTTCTCCCATCTCAATTCAAATCCTACATGGTTAATAGAGAAATTTCACTTGATAAATTCCCTGTAGAATTGCGCAATAATGACTTTTTAAGAATAATAGGCAACCAAATAGGTAAATTTGTAGAAGTCAAAAAATCAGCCCTAAGCTTCTTTAACCATCTCTTAATCGTTAAAATGAATATTAATATTAAATCTTTAGAGCCTATAACTCTGAAATGTGATAAATCTTATTTAACCCTAGAATTACCCTTTTATAATGGTCCCTTCAAAGATTCTATGCCAAGGAAGATCCCCTCCGAGAAAACTTTCCCTATATCGTTGCTCAAGTCTAATGGTGCTCCATTCAGATTCGTGGAAGGAGGGGGTTTTACCCTAGAGGGCTATAGGACTGATATTAACCCTAATCATCTTACCTCTAACCTATACCTTCATAGCTCTCCTATTAAGCCCTCTTGCTCCCCTCTTCCTTCACTACTAACTATAAATTCACCTCTAGCTGACTCTCTTCTGGGGGATCGAAATCTAGTAGATGGTGAAATCAATGAGGTTATCCCCCAGAAAGAGCAACTTGACCTAACAAATTTGTCATCATCTAGCTCTCTCATTCCACCAGAGAGGCTGAGTCCCTTAAGGTCTTCCCCTTTAATGGAACAAATTGCCTCTGAACAATCAACAGAGCTGGATAGGCTTTCCTCGGATCTAGGATTGGCATCCTTGCATGATCAACCAATCTCTCTAGTCTCAAGTATGGAGGGCTTTGAGGAGGAAAAGGTTTTCCCTCCATCTCTGAAGGTTGTTTTCTGATCCAACTGTAGAATCTAAGAATGATTGAGTGGCTAGGGAAGTTAAAATCATTGCCAATTTTGTAGGGGAAGAAGAAGTAAATGACCTCATGGACCTATTGATTGATGAAATTTGCAATGATGAGGAGTTGGAAAGACAAAAGGATTTCTTGGTCAAAAATCTTGTGGATGTTACTAGAGTCAACTTAGAAACAAATGAACTCTTTGTGGCATTAGATAACTTAGAAAATGATAACCCAAATATTCTAGGCATTCTCAGCTTTGATAGAAGCAAAGACTCTCCTGATTGTGCTAAACACAGTAAGAGAAGAGGTAGGAGATCCCTTGTTGAACTAAGGTCAAAGGATGGAGAAGCCAAGGGTTAGTCTAAAATATCTACTCTTTTTAATGCAGGGGAGGGGAAGTTCCTCCCCACAGAGCCATGAAAATCATTACTTGGAATGTTAGGGGTCTGAATGCCCCTAACAAACAACGCATCTTAAAGCACCGTATCTTTGATTCTAAACTAGATATAATGTTAATCCAAGAAACCAAAATGAACTCCTCAGATATAACCCTTTTTGAGAAAAAACTAGGCGTCAGATAGCTAAAATACTCCCCTGCATCAGGGGCCTCAGGGGGTTTAGCCATCATTTAGGACTCTAGATTCATCTTGTTTACACCTTTAGAGATTAAGAAAAACTGGATGGGAGGAGAAGTAGTAAGTTATAAAAATAACCTAAGATTCAAATTGATTAACATTTACGGTCCTATCCAAAATAGGGATAAGGCTAGGGTGTGGCTGGATCTGGAGTCTTTCCTTAGAAGCTTCCCAAATGATGTATGCATCATTGGGGGAGATTTCAATGCTATCACTAAGGTAGCAGACAAAAGAGGAGGTAGCAACAAACTTCCTCCAGCGGCTATAGATTTCAATCATTCGATCAATAGGAACTCCTTGTTGGAAATCCAGACGGTAGATAATGCCTTCACCTGGAACAATAGAAGGCTTGGTTTCTATGACATTGCTGAGAAACTAGACAGGTTCTTTATCCATGGAGGGCTCTTAGAGCTTAACTTTACCCTAAATGCAGAACCCCTCACTTTAGCAGGATCTGACCATTTCCCACTCCAACTAATCTTATTATCTGACCACTCCCCTAAAAAATGTCCCTTCAAATTTGAGAGCATGTGGTTCAGAGATGATAACTTTTTAAACTTAATTGAGAACTGGTGGAAAATACTCTATTTTCTCTTGTTCAAAGATGTTTATTATCACAAGCAAGTTAAAGCTTATCAAAAGGAAGCTCTTAGAATGGAATAGGACTAATTTTGGAAATATTTTCGATAAAAAAATCCTAATAGAAAATGATCTTAAGAGTGTTAACATTGAGGTTCTTGAGAAGGGGATGGATGAACATCTCTTCCTCAAAGAAAAGGCTCTACTCTCTGAGTATGAAAAGACACTCTCATATGAAGAGATATTTTGGAAACAAAAATCGAGGGAGACTTGGTTGAGTGATGGGGACCGAAATACTAAGTTTTCCACAATAGTACTAAGCAAAGGCGATGGGTCAATCGAATCTCTAAAATTAAGAATTGCCAGGGTTCCACCCTATCTGAACCGGACGATGTTGCCTTCGAGGCAACAAGGTTTTTTGATAAAATCTTAAACAATATTGAAGGCTCCAACCTCAGAGGCCAACTCAATATTATCAAGAATCTTCCAAAACTCATTAACGATGACCACAACAAAATCTTGTCAAAGAAATTCTCTGAGGAAGAGGTTAAATCTATCCTTATGAAGATGAATCCCGATAAGGCCCCAGGCCCGGATGGCTTTCCCATTGGCTTTTTCCAAAAATACTGGGGTTTTATGGGGACAGAGATCATGGACACCTTAGAAGGTATCAGGAACTCTGGTAAGATTCTCAAAGAAATCAACAATACCTTCTTATCTCTCATCCCCAAAAAAGAGAATCCTGAAAGCTTTAATGACTTCAGACTAATTGCCCTTTGCAGCACTCTGTACAAACTCTTAACCAAAACCCTAGTAGCTAGACTCCAGAATCTTCTCCCCATTATCATTAGTGAATAACAAATTGGCTTCATAGCAGATAGATGAATCTATGATGGGGTTAGTATAGCCCAAGAAGCCATTCATTCAGTCCAGCTCACCAGGGCCCCTAGTATGCTAGTTAAATTAGACATAAGCAAAGCTTACGAAAAATTTGATTGGCGCTTCCTATGCAAATGCTTGGAGGCCTTTGGATTTTCCAAATCCTGGATCAACCTAATCTTTGAATGTATATCCACCTCCAAATTCTCAGTCTTGGTTAATGGTTCCCCGGAAGGTTTCCTCAGCAGCTCAAGAGGGTTCAGGCAAGGAGATCCTATGTCTCCCTTCCTCTTCATCATCATGGCTGAAGCCCTAGGTAGATCCATCTCTAAGGCCAAAGAGGAAGGTGGGATCCAAGGAATCCCCATTACTAGCAGCCTCCCTCCCTTTACGCACCAGCAATTTGTCGACGACACGATGCTTTTTGGGGAGGGAATTGTAAAATAAGCGAGAGCCTTCAAAGGCATCCTTAATTCCTATATGCTAGCCTCATGTCAAGAGGTGAATCTGGCCAAGTCTATAGTTTTTTTGTTCAACATAGACCCCTCCTTAGGAAAAGTGATCATCAATGTCCTAGAGATTAGTGAAGGAACTCTTCCTTACAAATACCTAGGCATTCCCCTTGACAAGGGTAGAAGACCCTCAAAACTATGGGACAACTTGGTGGATAAAATCAAGTCTAGGATTAACACTTGGAAAGGAAAATGACTCTCATATGCAAGTAGAACAACCTTGGTTAGATCGGTCTTGTTAGCTATGCCCATTTACCAGCTCTCCTGTCAACATTTATCTTCTTCTAAACTTACAGAGCTCAATAAGAATCTCAGGACTTTCTTTTGGCAAGGTGCTAATGATAATCATAAAATATCACTCATACCCTAGGACAAGATATGCAAACCTAAAGAAGAAGGAGGAGTTGGCATTAAAAACCTTTGTGATCAGGGCAAAGCCTTGGGTGCCAAGTTGGTCTAGAGGATGTTCAAAACCCCCCACCTCAAATGGTCTCACTTGCTGCACCACAAATACCTTAATGGAGGGAATCCTATCCAAATCTTCAGAGAAACCAACCCTCCTAGAGGGTCCTTCCTATGGAATTTTATGATAGACTACAAGAGGATTATCTCAGACAGACTTACTTGGAACTTGGGGTTCGGGGATAAAGCTCTTTTCTGGTCAGATTCATGGGGTGGATATAAGGCTATTGATAATATCCATGACTTTGGTGCTACTCATATCCTTCTTGAATCTCATAGAGGTCCCCTGTTAAACAACTATATCTCCCCTTCAGAGGATGGGGCTGGTTGGCAGTGGATCGAGAAGGAAGATGAGGATATATCGGTAAGGGATAAACAAAAACTTATGGCAATTCTTAAATCAAGGAACATTGTCCTAGGTCAAAATGAGGACAAGTTCGTCTGGGATGGCTCCCTAAGAGGAGAATACAACTCTAAGGATGGGTACTCTCTCATCTCCAAATCATTTATAAGACCCATGACTAAGCTTCCCTTGAAACTTTGCTAGGATAAATACTGTCTGCCTAAGGCAGGTATCTTCTCCTGGCTTGCGGTTCAGAACAAGCTCCTAACTGCGGACAAATTTAGAAGAATGGGGTATGAGGGCCCTAGTAGACGTCCTCTTTGTGAGGCAGACGAGGAAGACACCAATCATATCCTCCTTAACTGCCCCTTTGCTCACAAATGTTGGATCTGGTTCACCAACAAACTTGAATGGTCCACGACCTTTCCCCACAACATCTTTGGAATGCTCAAGGCTTGGCCTCTCCTCAAGCGTGGCTGCCTCTTTGAAGGTTTATGGACAGCTCTTTCTGTTAGAGTTTCAAGAAGATTCGAAGCAAATATGAACTAACAATTATATGCAGATTTAAATACAAAAGATAAAGAAATAAAATAGGACAGAGATAACACAAAGATTTAATGTGGTTCACCTAGAATGGGTTACGTCCACCATACACAGCCATCCAATCTTTCTTATTATCTAGCAAAAATAGTACATCAACCTTACAATGCCTTAAGCATCCCAGCTGCTTATAACATGCATTTTTAGGGCAACAAACAAAGTCGGCCTTTTTAGGGTTTTATTAGAATGTCAGTTTTCATCAACAAAAAATGACAAATTTTTTTTTTCTCGGGGGCTCCCGCCCTCGAACCCCGACAAGGATACATGTTGAGTGTACAATACTTTGTTGATCAGTCACCACATTTCAATAATCTCCCACTTGGAGACTGATTAGGCTCCACACCGAACAATCTCCCACTTAGAGACTGATACTACACGACACCACTATACATGCAGCATCCGCTGGATAAAACACTAGGACTCGACTGGCATAAATTCCACAATTATCAATCAAGAAGACCAACAAAAACTGATGAAGAAATTAGCTTCTCCTGTGGAACTGCCTTCGTGAACATATCAGTAGGATTCTCACCCGTGTGAATCTTCTCAAGCTGTAACTGACCCTCCTCCAAAACAGTCTGGATGAAGTGGTACCTGAGTTGAATGTGCTTTGTCCTTAAATGAAAAGAAGAGTTCTTCGCAAAGATGAATGGCACTCTGGCTATCAGTATACAATGGGCTATCCTCTTGTGTCTGACCCAATTCCTCTAGAAAACATTGCAATCAAATCATCTCCTTGCTGGCTTTTGTAGCAGCAACATACTCAGCTTCAGTGGTTGAAAGGGCAACAACCTTTTGCAGCCTAGAAATCCAACTAACTACAGTTCCCCCTATAATAAAAACATACCCTGTAGTACTCCTCTGTGAATCAATATCACCCGCCAGATCAGAGTCAACAAATCCACTCAGAGTAGCATTAGATCCTTTGAAACATAATGCCTTCGTAGTAGTTCCTTTCAAATACCGAAGAATCCATTTCACAGCATTCCAATGTTCCATACTTGGATTACTCATAAACCCGCTCACAACTCCCACTGCATGTGCAATACCTGGCCTTGTGCATACCATTGCATACATCAGACTGCCAACAACTGATGAATACGGGATGTTAGACATTTTATTAACCTCTTCCTATGCCTTTGGGCACATCTCCTTAGTCAATTTGAAATGACTAGCCAAAGGTGTACTAACTGCTTTTACATCTTGCATGTTAAATCTTTTCAACACCTTCTTTATATACTCACTTTGGGACAAATTCAAGGTTCTATTTTTCCTGTCCCGTGTAATCCTCATACCGAGAATTTGCTTAGCTGTGCCCAAATCCTTCATAGCAAATGACCTGGCTAATTTCTATTTAAGATTATTTATATGTTGCATGTTAGACCTAGCAACAAGCATGTCATCAACATAAAGCAATAGGATAATATAACTGCCATTATTAAATCTCTTAAAATATACACAATGATCACAATGACATCTATGATAACCGTGTTCAGCCATGAAACTATCAAATTTTAAATACCATTGTCGGGGTGCTTGCTTTAGGCCATACAGACTTTTCTTCAACCGGCACACCAAGTTCTCCTTACCTTTGACCTCATATCCCTGTGGTTGCAACATGTAAATTTCCTCCTCCAAATCTCAATGGAGAAAAACTGTTATGACATCTAATTATTCAATATGTAAATCATCTGTAGCCACAAGACTAAGTACAATTCTAATTGAAGTCATTTTGACAACTGGAGAAAATATTTCATCATAATCCATACCCTTTTTCTATGCAAAACCTTTTACCACAAGTCTGGCCTTATATCTTTTTTGACCTCCTTCCTCCTCCTTTAGCCGATAAACCCATTTGTTACGCAAGGCTCTCTTTTTTGTAGGTAAAGGGACTAAGTCCCAAGTCTTATTTTTCATCAAGGAGTCCATCTCCTCTTTCATGCCTAGCTCCCACTGTTGTTTGGCATCTACCTGCATTGCTTCTTCATATTCTTCTGGTTCACCAGAATCTATTAATAAAATAGAATACAAAGAAGGAGAAAGTATTTCAGGGGGCCTACTTATCCTCATAGAATGTCTAACACTTATAGGAGTTTGTGGGACAATCTATTGTTGCTGAGCATTAGGTACCTGTGGCATTTCGTTTTCAGGAATCTCATCCAACACCACATATTCTTGTTTGTCCTGTTCATGCTTCTTTTCCTGCACCTGTTCTTTATACATAACCTTCTCATTCAATATAACATCTCTACTTCTAATTATTTTCTTATTTTCAAAATCCCATAACCGATAGCCATATTCATCTATCCCATATCCAATGAAAGTACATTTCTGAGATTTAGCATCAAGTTTGGTTTTGTTTTCTTTATCAACATGGACAAAAGCTTCGCAACCAAAAGTTTTTAGAAAAGAATAATTTACCTTTTTACCAGTCCATGCCTCTTTTGGAATACCACCATCCAAAGGGGTTGAAGGTCCTCTATTTATCAAATAGACAATAGTATGTACATCATCTACCCAAAAATGTAAGGGCACTCCAACATGCAATCTCATGCTCCTCGCGCATTCCATGATAGTCCTATTCATTCTCTCTGACACACCATTTTCCTGTGGAGTTACTGGAACTGTCTTCTGCTTTCAAATCCCATTTAAGGAGAAGTAATATTCAAATGCTTTGCTGCAATACTCACCTCCATTATCTGATCTGAGACACTTCAACTTTTTTCCTGTCTCATTCTCAACCAAAGCTTTCCATTTCTTAAAAGTTTCAAAAACATTTGATTTTTGTTTTAGGAAATATACCCATGTTTTTCTGGTTGAGTCATCAATAAAAATAACATAATAACAAGAGCCACCAAGAGATGAAACCTGAGCCGGTCCCCATACATTTGAATGTACAAGCTCTAACTTCTCACTCTTCTTCTCTTTCCCAACCTTGAGAAATCTGACTCTTTTCTGTTTACCATAAACACAGTTTTCACATAACTCTAAATCAATCTTCTTTAATCCTAGCAATAGATTTTTGGAGTGAAGGGTTTTCATCCCTTTCTCACTCATGTGCCCAAGCCTATGGTGCCACATTATCGAATCTGTTCTTGCAACATTTATTGTTGTTGTCCCTGTAATAACTTTATCTGTAGTAGCTAGGGTAGAGTAAGTGTTACTTGTACACAGATATAATGTGCCTACCTTCGCACCTTTAGCGACCTTCCACATGCTGTCTAAGAGGGTAACTATGCAACCTTCACTACCTAGTTGCCCTACAAAAATTAAATTTCTTCTTAAATTAGGAACATGTCTTACCTCCTGTAGAAACCAATCATTTCCATTCTACAACTTGATCTTTATCTTTCCTTTTCTAACAATTTGATAGGGCTCATCATCACCCAAATATACCTATCCAAAATCACCTTGAACATAATCTAGAAAATATTTTCTATGGGGTGTAGCATGAAATGAAGCCCCAGAATCTATTACCCAGGAATAATTAACATTATCCAAACATAAGATTAAAGAATCTTGTAAAGTATTACTTGCAATATTAGCTTCCTTACTGTCATTTTCATTTTTGTCTCCTTCTTTGTTTTTCCGAGACCAACAGTCTTTCTTTAGATGACTAGGCTTTCTGCAGTACCAACAATCTTTCTTTCCTCTAGATTGAGAGCGTCCTTTCTTTGACTTCCCTCGTGACTTCTCATTCCCAAGGCCTTTTCCTCTTTCCTTTGATCTTCCTCTGTTCTCCACATTCAAAACACTACCCGATGATGTTGGAGTCTCACCTGTGCTTTTCCTTCGCATTTCCTCGCTTAGGATAACACCAACAATATCATCAAATACCAAAGCATTTTTACCAGAGATAGAGTTACTTATAGCCATAACCAAGCTATTCTAGCTTTCTGGCAAAGAACATAAAATCAAGAGAGCCCTAACCTCTTCTGCAAAAGTAATTTTTACCGAAGACAATTGACTAGTAATTGTATTAAATTCATTTAAGAGCTCCGCTACAGATCCTCCCTCACTCATTTTCAAATTAAACATATGCTTCATAAGAAATACCTTATTCAAAGCCAAGGGTTTCTCATACAACTTAGCCAATTTTGCCATCAAATCTACAGTCATTTTTGCTTTTGTTATATTGAATGCTACAGACGGTGCAAGGCACAATCAAATGAATCCCAGTGCCTTTCTATCTAAAATGTCCCACTCTTCATCTGACATTGTGGTCGCTTTCTTTGCCTTTTCTTCCAATGGCCGCCACAAATCCTTTTGATACAGGTAATCCTCCATCTACATTTTCCATAACTGATAATTCTAGCCGTTAAACTTTTCAACCTTGAATTTGGAATCCTCCATTGCTCCCACTCAAATCTGAAAGTCCTACCAATTTATAGAAAACCTCGCTCTAATACCAATTGTTAGAGTTTTAAGTAGATCCGAAGCAAATATGAACTAACAATTATATGCAGATTTAAATACAAAAGATAAAGAAATAAAACAGGACACATATAACACAGAGATTTAACGTGGTTCACCCAGAATGAGTTATGTCCACCATACATAGTCGTCCAATCTTTCTTATTATCTAGCAAAAATAGTACATCAACCTTACAATGCCTTAAGCATCCCATCCACTTATAACATGCATTTTTAGGGCAACAGACAAAGTCAGCCTTTTTAGGGTTTTATTACAATGTCGATTTTCATCAATGAAAAATGGCAAATTTTTTTTTTCTCGGGGGCTCCCGCCCCTGAACCCCCACTTTTCTTGGGGGCTGCCGGCCCCAAACCCTTGCCCAGGGCTCGGCCCAACCCTGGACCCTAGCGAGGATATGTGGTGAGTGTATAGTACTTTGCTGATCAGTCACCACATTTCAACAATCTCCCACTTGGAGACTGATCAAGCTCCACACTGAACACTTCCTTCTTCCATTATGTGGGAATTATGGAAGGAGAGAAATAGATGTCTCTTTAAAAATGAAAAACTAGAGGTTCTAATGATCATTAACAAGATAGAGTCAGCTATCACTGAGCTCATGAACAACCGACTATCATCAGGCACATTGAAGAATGCCTCTATCACTTATTGGGATGAAAAGATGAAAAAATGATTGGAAGGCTTATCCTTTCCTCCCTTTGTAGGTGATGGTCCTATTGCAAGTCTTCGATCAAGGGTTGCATGCAGATGGCAGCCCCCAGGCGAAGGTTGGGTGAAGCTAAACTTTGATGGGGCATCCCATGGCAACCCAAGGCAAGCAGGGATAGGTTGTGTTGTTCATAATTGGGAAGGCAAGGAACTAGCAACCCTTTCCTCTCCAGTTGGCATCAACACCAACAATTGGGCGAAACTTATGGCCCTGGTGGAGGGTCTGCATTTATGTAGGAAACTAGGAGTTAAGAACTTGGAAATTGAAGGAGATTCGGCTATAATTGTCAATGCTCTGAGGAAAGGTAGTATGCCTAATTGGAGACTAAATACTCTGCTATCAAAGGCTCTTGACTTATGCAGAGATTTTGATAGGTTCATAGTCAATCATATTTATAGGGAGGGCAATAAAAGAGCAGATGAGTTGGCCAACTTGGGAGCTGATGGCATCAATCTCCTATCTGTACCTGCTTAAGGCAACCCTCTCTTTTGTTTTCGTGTCCTACGTGGTCGTTAGCATGTTCCTCCTTTCATCCCCTTATGTTTCTCTTGCCCAGAATCTGTTTTAACCCCCTTATTTATTCCTCATCTTGCCCCATGTATTTATGTATAGATACTCAGACAAACATTCAATTTAAATATGCCCATATATTTGTTCTCCCAGACTTTAACTCAGGTAGTTAGGCTCAATCCATGGTCGGATATAATCATTAAAACACAAATCTCAATCATAGATTTTATTCCTTTCCTTCATACCCATTTAGTCTTCCATCCTTTTGCCCAAGGAGAGGCCCATCGTCTAATATTTTTGTATATACTTATCTAGGAACTTTCATTTTCAGACCCTCACCTTGATTCAGTCATCTATCCTCATATTCAACCTCTCATTGGCACATATTTATATATATATATATATATTCACACACACACACACACACACACACACACACACACACACACACACACACACACACACACACACACACACACACACACACACACACACACACACACACACACACACACACATATACTTGCAGGTTTTATCTTACATTCTTGCGGCCCATGACCCTTTCATGAATTATCTGGGACAGATAAGCACTCTCAACGTATGTATCCTTCTTTCATTGAAATACTGTATCTGGTCACTATGGCTATTTCCTCACTGATACCTATCTATTATCCATTGGTTTTTATTTTGATGAAACCTCGAGCTTCGGTGACCTCCTTTATTTTTCCACCGAAACACTTCTTCCAACGAAATCATCATGCCCTGTCAGTGAATGGGTCTTTTGTCTCACTGAAGCCTTTCTTTATCCTCCCTATCATCCCCCACTGATAAAGTCGCATCGGTGAAATCTTGCGTATCGAAGGCATGCCTTTCCACTTCCTCAAAACCTATTTCCTCATTGATACCTTTTATCAATGTAGCTTCCTTTGGTTTGATCAACTTTATTTTTTCGATGAGAACATTCCTTTCGGTGAGTCCTTTTTATGTTACACCGAGGGCACTATCTCCTTGTAGACCTTTTCCCATCGATTAAAACCATCTCCTCTCTCCTCGATATCTTTTGTCGATGGAATTACTATCTTCGATGAGTCTTTTCTGAAGTTCATCGGTGCTTACTTTCTTTGATGGCCCTTCTATATTGATGAGACATCATTGGGTCTCATCGATATTTTTTGAACCTAGATATCTTAAATAGGATGCTTTTACACCCACTTGATAACTTGTGGGGTACCATGGTATCTATTTTTCAATCACTATGGCTATTTCCTCACCGACATCTATCTGATGTCCATTGGGTTTTTATGCCGAATAAACTGCGGGCTTCGGTGACCTCCTCTATTTTCTCCACCGAAACTCTTCTTCCATTGAAATAATCATGCCCTATCAGTGAACGGCTCTATTGTCTCACCATAGCCTTTCTTTTTCTTCCCTTTTCATCTTCCACCAATAAAGTCACATTGGTGAAACCTTGTGTATCAGAGGCATGCCTTTTTGCCTCCTCGAAACCTATTTCCTCATCGATATCTTTTATCAATGTAGCCTTCTTTTGTCTGATCGGCATTTTTCTTTTGATGAGAACATTCCTTTTGGTGAGTCCTTTTTATGTTACACTGATGGTACTATCTCCTTGTAGACCTTCCCGTCGATGAATACCATCTCCACTTTCCTTGATATCTTTTGTCGATGGAATTTATGTCCTCAATGAGTCTTTTCTGAAGTTCATCGGCGCTTCCTTTCTTCAATGGCCCTTCTATATCGATGAGACATCGTTGGGTCTCATCGATATTATTTGAACCCGGATATCTTAAATAAGATGCTATTTCACCCGCTTGATGACTTGTGGGCTAATGGTTGTCTCCTCACCGATACCTATCTGATATCCAGTAGGTTTTTATGTCGAAGAAACCGAGGGCTTCGGTGACCTCCTTTATTTTCTCCTCTGAAACTCTTCTTCCATTGTAAAGCCCTGTCGGTGATTGGATCTTTTGCCTCACCATAGTCTTTCTTTATCCTCCCTTTAAGCTGCTTCGATGAAACCATGCGTTTCGAAAGCTTTCCTTTTAGCCTCCTTGAAACCTATTTCCTCATCAATATCTTTTATCGAGGTAGCCTCCTTTTGTCTGATCAACTTTCTTCTTTTGATGAGAACATTCCTTTTAGTGAGAAGTCACACTGATGGTATTATCTCCTCGTAATCCTTCTCCCGTTGATGAAAACCATCTCCGCTTTCCTCAATATCTTTTGTCGATGGAACTTCTGTCTTCGATGAGTCTTTTCTAAAGTTCATCGACACTTCCTTTCTTCGATGGCCCTTCTATATCAATGAAGACATTGTTGGGTCTCATCAATTTTATCACCCTCCCTTATCATCCTTCACCGATAAAGTTGCATCATTGAAACCTTGCATATCGAAGGGATGCCTTTCCGCTTGCTCGAAACCTATTTTCTCATCGATATCTTTTATCGATGTAGCTTCCTTTTGTCTGATCAAATTTTTTCTTTAGATGGCAGCATTCCTTTCAGTGATTATGTTTCAGTGATGATTCTATCCCCTCGAAGCCCGTGACCCATTGATAAAAACCATCTTTGATTTCCTTGATATCTTTTGTCGATGGAATTACTGTCATCGATGAGTTTTTTTTTAAGTTCATCAGTGCTTCCTTTCTTTGATGGCCCTTTTATAATGATGAGACATCATTGGGTGCCATCGATATTATTTGAACCTGAATCTCTTAATTAGGATGCTATTTCTATCGCTTGATGACTTATGGGCTACGTTGGTATTAATGAAAATGACCATTTCTTTTAACAATAGGGGGCTTTTTAATTTAACTTCTCAGATAATCCTTCTTCATCGATATACTGTATTCAGTCACTATGGCTATTTCCCCACCAATACCTATCTGATATCCTTTAGGTTTTTATGTCGAAGTAACCCTGGGCTCCGGTGACCTTTTTTCCACCGAAACACTCCTTCCATCAAAATCATCATGCCCTGTCGATGAATGGATCTATTGTCTCACCGAAGCCTTTCTTTATCCTCCCTAATCATCTTCCACTGATATAGGTGCTTCGGCAAAACCATGTGTATCAGAGGCATGCCTTTTAGCGTCCTCGATACCTATATCCTCATCGATATCTTTATCGATGTAGTTTCCTTTTGTCTGATCGACATTTTTCTTTCGATGAGAACTTTCCTTTCGATGAGCCCTTTTTATGTTACACTGATGGTATTATCTCCTCGAAGACCTTCTCCTGTCAATGAAAACCATCTTCGCTCTCCTCGTTATCTTTTGATGATGGAATTTCTGTCTTCGATGAGTCTTTTCTGAGGTTCATCATTGCTTTGCTACTTTAAGTTTTAAGACTAGAAGGAGGCAAGACCTTACATTAATAAGCATAGGTATATTAATGTGTTGGCATATCTCTCTCGAATATATGTGATCACAGATATATAGGTATTGTTATTTATGTAGATATTGCCTTCTTTTATGACTAACACTTACTGCACTAGCCTCATCTCTATTTTACCTTTTTGGGTTCCCTATATTCTTGATGTTTGTCTCTTGTTTTGTTCTTAAGAAGCTTTCAGGCTTCAATGTCTCTAGGTTGCTTTAACTTAGATTCATAATCCTGTTACGCTGTGTATATTCTTGAAGATGGTAGCTCCTCGCAATCTCTTTGCAAACATACTTATGGAATTTGCCTCATTAATATTTATTGAGTTTATGCTCTCCGATGGGTAATCACTCTTGGATTATGTTATGTAGATTTTTTGAGACTAATATTTTGAGCTGTGTATCCTAACAAGGTGACCATCCAGGCAAGAATGATATATTGTATAAGTTGACTTGTTCGGTTTTCCTTTTCCTAACATTCTAGTGAGAGATTTTCTCAAGATTTTGTGTAGCATATGGAGCAGAGCATGCTTAACCCTGTGTTTCAGGAATAGCAAGAACTTTCGCCCACAAATGGCAGCAACACCCCAAGAAATGGGCAATCTGATGCTCATCCTTACACAGAGGATTTCTACAGACAATCTTCATTATTTTGGACAAGTTCCCTTTGTGATCCTGTATCTCCATTTTGTATCACATTCTTAATTTTTTCTGATCCTTGAGGGATCTGGGCTAGACCGGAGGTTTTGTTCCCTCCATTCTTTCCTACCGATGCCCACACCGAATGGAGGTGTAAATGTAATTCTATTTTTTAAAAATTAATAAAATTCTTTGGCCTCGACCTTTTATCGATAAAAAAAAATAAAAATATAATTTTAATTATCCCCATGCAACTTAATAATATAAAAATTAGATAATTCAATAATATAGTTTATTATATATAAAAATTTATACAATAATATTATACTATAATTACAATAAATTAACAATATAATGATTTAAATATAGTTTGGATTATGATTAGCTGATGAATAATGAAAATTTTGGTCTTATAAATCTTTTTTTTTTTTTTTTTCTAATTTGATATATGTTACAAGGTAATTAGCATGACAAATGAATTTTGTCTTTATTATTGAAATTAGGTGAAAATATTTTGATACTAATTAATTGATTAATTAATTATGAAAATCTTGCATGACAATGAGTGAAGGACTAATATTAATTGAAAAAAAATAAAATTCTCTAGCATTATTGATATTCCATTATTCAATAATAAAAAATGTATTCTCTAATATTCAATTAAGATTACACATATTTATAGATATTATTGTTAATATTGAATGAACTAACTTAAAAAATATAAAGATTACTAAATACATTCATTATAATTATATCTTGGTTATAGTTATAGTTAGGGTTAGATTTATGTTTTTGATTATATTAGCAGGGAGAGGGCCTTGAACCCTACAAAACAACAAAATCGAAGAGTAGCAACACAAAATTTGCCAGCAAACATCCAAAGCAAGAAAACCACATCCACCTCTCTTAGAAGTAATAAAAAATCATCATGTCCACATAACTAAACATGCTGTTTTGATCAATCCACCATCTACCTAAAGTATAACTACGAATAACTAAACATAAAGAGCTCATGCACATAGTAGAGAGGATAGTTTTAATAAAAGTCTGAAGTAAACAATACGTAGGCCTATTCAAAATGTCTTCATTATAACACCTATGCCTAACTATAATAGATATCATCAAAAGAAAAAAAGTAAAACATTAACTGCTTAATCTTCCCTAATGATGTTCCAATTTCTCTCTAGTCTCTACACCTATTCATTCTAGATCTATAGGGGAATTGTCTCCACATTCTTGTCTTCCTCGCTCGAGTTAGATTTATGTTCAATTAGCTTAGTGTTAGAGTTTAATTATGAGTAGGGTTCAATTAGGGTTAGGACTATGATTCTTGATTAGTGTTTAATTAAAGTTATAAAAGTAATTTTTGAGTGAAGGTTAAACTATGGCTATAGTTCAAACATGGTTAGGGTAAGGATTTAAGTAGGGTAAGAGTTAGGTATATAGTTGAATTGGAGTTAGGGTTAAATATCAATTAGGCTTATATTAAAAATTTTTATTTAGGGTTAGGGTTAAATTATGGTTATAATTCAAAGAGGTTAGTAATACAATTCAATTATTATTCGAGTTATAATTAGAATTAGAGGCAAGCCTTTTAATAGAGTTAAAATAGAGTTAAGGTAAGGGTTAAGATTACTGTTCAATTTAGGTTAGGGGTTATTATGCGTTAAATTTAAGATTCAATTAAATTTATAATTAACATTCAATTAATATTACAGTTAGGGTTCAATTAAGATTACAACTTAATTAGGGTTAGGATTCAATCAAAGTTACACTTACAAAATTATTATTCTCTTCTATTTGCTAATTGTTTGCAAAAAAACATACTCAATTACTATTACAAATCTAAACAAAAAGTACTCGCCATTACGTGGCACTTGTTATTATTATTTTAATAGGTATTGATAAGAAATCGATAAATTGATGGCGATATTTAGTGTTTTTTCATAGGTATTGATAAATTGATGGTGGTAATAAGTTTTTTTTTTAATAAATATTGATATACAAATCGATAAATGATTTGGCAATATATAATATTTATTTAATAGGTATTGATGTAGAGATTGATGACATTATTTAGTATTTTTTAAATACATAGTGTAGACACCTAAGAACAATTTGCAACATCAAATTAAGGACTTACAAAAGAAAATGGTGGACATAAATACACCGAAGCCAACTTATACAATGAGAGACATATGTCCCTATCTATTTGACAAAATCATTCCAGTGCTTCCATTTCCTACACACTTTGTGACACCAAAATTTGATAAGTACAAAGGCAAAGGGGACCCTAAGGCACATATAAGATAGTTTTTCACAGCTTGCATTGAGGTAGTAGAAGAAGAGACATATTTGATGATATTATTCCCACAAAGCTTAGGTGATCAAGCTATGGAATGGTTCTCCCAACTCCCACCTAGAATTAAGTCTTGGGGTGATCTAGCAGAGGGATTCATCCAACATTTCTCATACAACATAGAGACAAATATATAAGTCACCATTTTGTGCAACACCAAACAAAAGGATGGGGAGTCATTTTCATCATTCTTACAAAAATGGAGGAATTTAGCTAGTAGATGCTCTTGTGAAATTCCACAAAAACAAATGGTAGAGATGTTCACCCAGAATGTCCATAGAGAAATTGGTTATGATCTAAGAAAAGCTTGTTTGTCCACCTTCAAGGACATCATTGAAAAAGGCTTAGCAATAGAGAAGGTCCTAATTGAGAAAGGCATCGTTAAAATATTAAAAAAAACAAAGAGGACAAGCCAAGATTTTGGAATAAAAACAAGAACACAGTCAATGATGGTGCTATTGATGCCAATATAGTACGACCCAAAATCATTTTTTATGGATCAAGCTCTACAAACAATCAAGTGAATACTCAAACAACTTCAAAACCACGAAGGAAATACATGCCATTGGGAGAACCACTTGAGTCAGCTTTCAAGAATCTAGTGGCAAACAAAATAATAACAATTCCATATATGCCTCCATATTCAAGCCAAAGGTCAAACCAAATTGGTGGAATGATGATGAATATTGCGAATATCACAAAAGAAAGGGTCATAAAACAAGAAATAGTCATCGGCTGAAAAACATTATACAAGATCTTATTGATAGAGGTGACATTGAGATCAAAGGACACTCATCTAACCAAGAACATGAAATGTTTAAAGAACCATTCCCAAAACATAACAAGGGAAAAGCCAAAGCCACAGATGAGTAGACAAACTATACCAGAGCATCCTATAACTATGATTCAACTCTTAATCATATTTTAATGGACAATTATGTCTCTACCATCATCATCAAGGACAAACACCTGAAAATTCTACCCAAAGACCCAAAGTTGTCCTAAAAGGCATTGGTTCTTCTTCTGAACCTACCTCTGAATGTAATGGTACAACTCATCGCGCTAAATTCACTTTGCAAGGTGCTCCAGCTAAAAACACTGCTTCCTCATCAACAAAACCTGAGTATGACCTTGTAGAACAGTTAGGGAAAACCCCTGCACTTATCTCCATTGTTGAACTTTTATGCATATCCCCCGCACATAAAGCAATTCTTGATAAAACTTTGAGAGACACTTCCATCCCCACTGATCTGAACGTGGACCAATTTCAAGCCATGGTGGGATACCTTTCCATTCCACACTCCCTTACATTCACAGAAGCTAACGATGCCTCTATGAGCCAGCCACATAATGCACCTTTACACATTGAAGCCTTCCTACACAAACATTGAATAAAATGAGTACTGGTAGATGGAGGAGCTGGTCTCAATATATGTACATTGAACACAATAATACAATTGGGATATTCAGACAAAGCTGTGAATGCTACAAACAAAATTACCATCAAGGCATATGATGATGAAGAGCATTCATCCAAAGGCATAATCACCTTGCCTCTCAGAGTTGGGCCAATTACAAAGGATGTGATTTGTCAAGTCCTAGACATTGATCTCACATACAACATATTGCTAGGATGCCCATGGATTCATGAGATGAGGGCAGTCCCATCTACATACCACCAATGCATTAAGTTTCCTCACAATGGAGTTGAAGTAACAGTTAATGGTGATCCTAATCCATTTATATACTAAAATAACTTGAGACTAAAAGCTGAGACAATCATTCCGATTAATAGAGAGGCTATCCCTTCTTCTGCATACATTGACCCTGAATCATTAAAACCTTCAACATCAAATAAAGGTGAGCTTAAAGGGAAATATCAAGACAAAGGAATGGGTGAAAACACTTTGACTCAAACCATGTGCTTACGACAAGTTATGAGTTCACCAAAAGAATATGAATGACCGCATCCTTCTAAATGGGTATCTATCATTACACTCAAATTTGATCCTACTATCTTCCAAAAGTGGGGTGAAATGGAAGAAGAAAACTTATACAAAATGCTTTACAAAGACCCTAAAGATGGTACACAAGATCACATCAGCATACCATGTGAAAAATATGCAAAGGATTCAAGATCCTACAAAAGTTTGGGTATGATGGTAAAAGTCCTCTCGACTTAAGAAAAGAAGGTATCACTCAACCTTTGCAGCTAGAATTAACATTTAAACATCAACACTCGAAAGGGCTCGGTTTCATCTCTTCCAAGGTAAACACTCACAAATCAGAAGAAGCATTACAAATCATGAGGTCCAATGATCAACAAGAGAACCACCATTCCAATGACTCTAATGAATGGGAATGGGGTTCAGACAAATCCTCTAGTGACTATGAACTCATCGAGACATTCAAAGAACCAGGTGAACCCACAGAAGAAGAGGAATTTTATAGAAAATTCAAAGTTGGTCAAGAAACAACCCCTGAGGATCCCACATAGTCTTTGCCTCTAGGTTCTAGGTCGAAATCACGAAGGATGAGGACACTCGTCCCTAAATGCGCTTTTCGTGATGACAATTTGGACTCATTCACGATCGAGATAGATGAGGAGACTCCCAATGATGACCTCGACAACTACTTCGACATAGTTGAATATAACTGTATCTTCACCCTCAGTCCCACTGACTTTGAAAATATTGAAGGCCTTCCCCTTGTTCACCACCAACTTATTGACTGGGACCATGAAGGACCTATACAATTCGACAAATTCCAAAACAATGAAGCCTTTATTGACTATCTAGGCATACAAGATGATTTTCTGCTTGGGGACCATAAGGCAGGATACTCTATAGAAATCAACAACGTGGCATATTTTGGTGAGGGTGTTGGGCTTTCTAGTTGCAAAAATGTAAAAATAAAAACAAATCATGGGTCTTATGTTGAAAACCACATTGTGAAACTGTCTGACCCCAAAAAAGAAAAAAGAAAGGACAAATCTGAGGGTGAAAACCTCTCTGAGGCACCCGAAGATGGAAGGCTTGACATTCTCTCAGCATCATATGAAGAAAAATCATCTATGTTAGTAGAGGAGACCATCAAAACAAACATTGGTACAAAAGAAATTCCACATAACATATTCCTGGCACAATCTCTGATAGAAAAAAAAAGACCAAAGTTCATAAGTTTCTTCATAGAGCGACAAATTAATTTTGCATGGTCATATGCTGATATGCTGGGACTAGATCTAGATTTAGTAATGCATCATTTGACAGTTAAACCGGGGGCAAAACTAGTGAAATATAAATTAAGAAAGATGCATCCACAAGTGGCATTGTTAGTCAATGCAGAGCTCAAAAAATTATTGGATGTCGGATTCATACGCCCAATTGATTATCTTGAATGGATTCCAACTTAGTACCAGTCAGTAAGCCAGATCGTAGCATCAAAATATGCACAGATTTCAGAGACATCAACAAAGCTTGTCCTAAGGATGATTTTCCATTACTAAATATCAACCTGATCATAGATCTCACAGTAGGTCATGCGATGTTATCTTTGATGGATGGGTTCTCTGGATACAATCAAATAAAAATCGCATCTGAGGATCAACACAAAACAACATCTACTTGTCCTTGGGGAACTTTTTGCTGGAATGTCATGCCCTTTGGACTAAAGAATGCAGGCGCTACATATCAAAGAGCCATGACTACTATCTTTCATGATCTCATGCACGTAACTATAGAAGACTATGTTGATGATCTCTTGGAAAAATCAATAGACAAAGATACACATTTGGACATACTTTCAATCATTTTTGATATGTTAGAAAAATACAAAGTAAGATTAAACCCCAAGAAATGTGTCTTTAGAGTAACCTCCGGGAAGCTCTTGCGATTCATTGTCTCAAAAAGAGGAATTGAAGCCGATCCAACAAAAGTCAAGGCGATCCTAGAGATGCCACCACCACAAAATATCAGTCAAATTCAATCTTTGAAAGGAAGACTCCAGTCCATACGAAGATTCATAGCACAACTTGCAGATAAATGTCATCCTTTTCAGCACTTGCTACACAAAAACATCAAATTCAAATGGGATGATAACTGTCAATAGGATTTTCAGATACTCAAAGATTATCTTCTGAATCCACCAGTTCTAGAACAACCCCTATTACTCTACATATCAGCTACATCAACAACACTGGGGGCACTCTTAGCGCAACAAGATGTTGAGGGCAAAGAAAAGGCAGTCTACTACATCCGTCATACTTTGGCAGGCTATGAGATAAACTACATACCAATTGAGTGTGTGTGTCTCGCTGTGGTCTTTTCTTTGTAGAAATTATGACATTACATGCTAACTCATAAAACTAAGCTGGTCGCAAGGATCGATCCATTGAAGTACCTTCTCAATAAAGCGACCCTTATAGGTCGACTAGCCAAATGGGTGATGCTCTTGAGTGAATTCGACATTGAATATGTGGACAAAAAAATAATAAAAGGACAAGCTATCATAGATCAATTAGCAGATTCTCCCACGATAGATGATGCTCCTCTAACTTCAAAATTTCCAAATGAATCCATCTTGATGGTATCACACATGAAGCCTTGGCAACTATAATTTGATGACTCATACACACGACATGGTGTAGGCGCTAGCATCCTCTTCATCACACCTCAAGGGGATTCCATTCCAAAATCATATCGATTATTATTTCCTTGCACTAATAACCTAACAGTATACGAGGCATTAACAACTGGATTACGGATTGTAGTTTAGTGGAAGATCTAGGAACTTCATATTTTTGGGGACTCTCAACTTATAATTCATCAAGCAACTAATGACTACCAAACAAAGGATGAAAAATTAATGCCTTACAAAAAAATGGTGGATGAACTGAAGCAAAATTTCACAAAGTTAACATTTGAGCAGATACCAAGAGACCAAACTCGAGCCGCAGATGCCATGGCTACTATTGCCTCATTGATCGATCTACCACATAATGAAACCCGCTATGAGTTCTTGGTGGATAACCTTTTGGTTCCCTTGTATGAGATCACTCCTACTAAGATGATATGTGTCATTGGTCCTGATTCCTAGTTATACGGTTCCATTTTCACATACCTTCGTAATAATACCATTCCTCCCAACTTATCCAACAACCAACGTCGCACTTTCATTTGCCAATATTCTCAATACGTCATTTTAGCCGATATCCTATATCGTCGAGGTCTAGATGGCACTCTTCTTAGATTTTTAGAAAGGGACGAAGCTCATATTGCGTTACACGAAGTTCATGAAGGGATATGGAGTCCACATTCTAGTGGTCCTACCTTAGCCAAGAAACTCATCAGGACTGGATATTACTGGCCCAATATGGAAAAAGACTCATATTAGTTTGTCAAGAAATGTAAGCAATGTCAAATTCATGGAGACCTTATTCATGCACCAACACAAGAACTTCAATTGATTGCAACTCCTTGGCCCTTTTGTCAATGGGGAATCGATCTCATAGGTAAGATTCACCCTCCTTCCTCTAATGGCCATAAATTCATCATCATTGCCACAAAGTATTTCATAAAATGGATTGAAGCCGTGCCTCTTACACAAGTCATTGGAAAACAGATTGCTACATTCATTCTCAACTACATCATTTGTCAGTACGGTATTCCTATTTCCATCATCATCGATAATGAACATCGCTTCAAAAATCAATATGTTCATGAACTTTGTGATCGCTTCCATATTACCCATCATTTCTCCACGCCCTATTAATCCCAAGGTAATGGTCAAGCTGAGGCTTCTAATAAAACCATTCTTAAAATCCTAAAAAAGTCAATCGATGACGCTGGCCGCAATTGGCATATCCAACTTAATCCCGCACTTTGGGCTTATCGCAAAAGTTTTCGCACACCTACAAGAGCCACACCTTATTCACTTGTCTATGGCGCTAAAGCTATCTTGCCTTTTGAGGTCGAGTTACCATCTTTACAATTCTCTTTGCAAAATATTATCAGTGATGAAGATTACAGGGTCTCTCACTTGCAAGAACTAGAACTATTGGATGAACGAAGACAAACTACTTTTAATCATCTCAAGGCTTATCAACAATGAATGAGTCACAGTTACAATCAGAAGGTGAAGCCTCGCACATTTGAGGTAGGTGACTTAGTTCTATAAGAAAATCCTAAGAATCAGCAAGACAGAGAGAAGAAAGGCAAATTTGAACCAAATTGGCTTGGTCCATACATCATTACAACATCCTATGGATCTGGTGCATATCATCTCTCAAATCTAGTTGGAGAACCTTTGGAGGATCCTATCAACAACATGCACCTTCATAGGTTTTACACATAGCTCTTTAGAGTATCCTAATTAAAAAATACAAAAAAAAAAAATTTAAAAAATACAAAAAAATGAAAAAGTTCAAAAATACAAAAAAAAAAAAATTTTAAAAATACAAAAAAATTATAAACATAAAAAATTGTTACTTGGTGAAAACCTGGCAAACAAGCACCTTGTGACACAAATTTTTTTTGAAAAATCAAACAAAAAAAAATAAAAAAAATTGAAAAATAAAAAAAGTAAAGAAAAAAGCATTTCGTCCAACGGTAAAAACCACTTTGATGGCACCCTGGGCAAGTATCATGGTGAAAATCAGGTCACCGACACCATGCATAGAGACATTTATCCTCCCTCCTTTAGGATTCAATCTCATTCTTTCACTTTGCACACACTCACAACCTCTTCATACATAATAAACTTACCCATTCCCATCATGGCTTGTTATTGATCTACCCAAGATTGGTTAGCCATTCATAATAAAAACCTCATTTTTAGCCCCTTCCATCCATAATAAATCAGCTCCTATCTATGGCTAAGGAAAATCCTACATCTAGTGATGGGTGTGGAACTAAGAGCATCACATGTTTCAAGGAGTACAGTTTCTTCCAATTTTCTTCAGTCTATCCCTGCACAATCCACAATAAAGCAATATTTGTATCGCCAATCCACAATAAAGTTCTGTCTTCTCCACAATAAAGTATCAATTGCATGGATTTAGTTAGTTTCAGATGAGACATAAGCAACAATGGGCTTCAATAAATCAAATCTTTCAACAGACTCAGACAACATTATGGTTTAGTGCTATCTATCTTTTTGTGAAAGTAAACATTGTGACCACAATCAAATAGACTTATACAAGTGACAAGAGAACTAAACTTGAGGACTACAGTAGATGTTGGTGTTGAGTCTTGGTTTTCTTTTGATTTTATCTTTTAGTGACATGTCTTTTAGCTTTTCCGGGATGTCTCTGACTAAAGATTCTATCTCTAGGATGTCTTTGACTAGAAAGGCAAGGATGGGGTATCGTCACCTATTTTTCTTTTGTTGTCTGCGGATTGTCTCTTAGTAATGCTATGACTTGTCCAAGGATATGAGGACACTAAGAGTCTAGTATGAACTGGGGCATTCCGTGTTTGCGATTGTGTGATCTCCATGCAAACAGGTATAATGACTTTCTGGATCGAACATATATTTGGATTGTCATAACCTATTTGCCATAACAAAGCTCAATGATGATAATAGCACAAGAAGCTTTTTCACTTCCATATTTTCTATCTTCCATCCTCCTTTCTTGATTGACCTCCATCGTCCTTCCCGAGTCCGTGTAGCCTGCTATCACATGACTGAGTATAATGACACGCCAAAAATATTTGCATTTCATGTAGTTGCACCTGCATTACCACATATTAAGCATTTCATACATACATATAGATATCACAATTGCATCACATCCTACACACAACACATGTTAGCACATTTTACATTCTCATCATGTAAATAGTTATTTGTATTATCATATTCATCTGCATTTCATACATTCACATTGACATAACATATTAAAAACATAAAAGAACAAAAATATTGCATTTCCTCATGTACATGTTTGCATCCATATCATAAGAATCACATAGAAACATACATCACATAGGTCCACATGCATATAGCTTCCGTAAGGATGAATCGTCTCATATATATATCAAAAAATCATAAGTGTCATGATACAATGATGTCAAAATACATATGGCTACAAAATCACCCGAAGGTGTCTACATCAAAATACAAAAATGGTACAAAAACTGATACATAGGGAGACCTCGAAGGCTATGATGAACTCCCTCCCTCGGAGCCAGTTGGCCACGATGGAGTTTGAGCTCTGGAAGTCTGGAATCATCTCTCCTGCCCCCTTTATTTGGTGGTGGTGGAGGACCCATGAGCCCACCACTAGATGCCTGTCTCCTATCTCTCCCTCCAGAGGTCGTCGCCGTCTGTGATGGTCTCCAAAAGCTCCTAGCCCACTAATCTAGTGGCATTTCTCCATAGTATAGGTCTCTCTAGTAGCCTATCTCCTCCCCTGCCCATAGAACATAGGCGTATCCAGCCCCTATGTCCTCTACTACCTGCCTCCTTTCCCTTAGTACTGTCTTAGCCTCTATATAGTGCCAAATAGCCTGATCTCTCTCTCGCTCAGTGTCCCTTAGCTATCTCCTGAGTCTAGCTATATCCCTCTCTAGAACCTAGATCTCATCTTCCTGTCCTTGGCAGATCTCCCTCAAGTATAGTAGTTCATCCTCCTCCTCTCACCCCTCACCCTATCTCTGTGGCTGCTCCTATGGCTGCTCATGTTCCTGTCCCCATTCCTGTCCCTATACCTATCTAGGGGCCTGTACTTGTCTGGGAACTTGTGCTACTGGCACCTGTAACGAAAATCCACCTCTACCCCTCACTACATGAGCCTATCTCTCCTCTCCACCATCTCTCCTCTGAGCCACTCTCCTCTCTGCCACTACACCCCATCTTCACCGTCGGCCCTTGCCTCTACCATCTCCACTATCATCTCCATTACCTCCACCATCTCCCTCTATCGGCTCCCTTGGATCCGTCAGCCGTGGAAAGGGATGATCTCCCCAATATGCAGTGTACTTTGCATCCATCCCTGCATCCTCTACATTTGCCCATATATCCCAAGGCATGGGAACCATCTCTACCATCTATGTCACAACCTGATCATAAGAAAGCAATGGCCCCAAATGCACCTGATCCCTCATATCTGTGCATACATCCCTGAACCTTATGGCATCCGTTGTATCCTACCAAACTGCCTGCACACCCTATCTATCAACTGCCTCTCAATAATATATGGTGTCCTCCTTATCAGATACCTGCTCCTGAATACATATGGAAGCTCCATTGCATCATCCTCCCACTCCTCACAGTCTAAATATGACCTCCATACCACATTATCTATCTCATCGATAACCCTGTGCCAATACTCCAGTTTCCCAATTTGTGGCTAAGAAGTAATCATATCATAAAGGTGTACATAGCCATGCCCATGTCCTCTACCTCTGAAATGTATCTGTCATGTAACCGGCAGATGCTCATATGCCCATACCTACAATAAGGTCACCCCGCATCCCAATCTTACTGATCCATGATACACAAACTGATGCAACTCATTATATAAGTGCGCTAGCAGACATGACCCCCATGCAAACCTGGTGTGCTCTATCACCAATGTCTCTAGAGTCCTCCCCCATCCCACAACCAACCCTCGTGTTGCCCTATCCGGATAGAGGAATCCACTGATCACTCCTGCTAGCACTACTTGTAGCGCCAATCCTGTCTATGTCATGATATCCCAAGCCACATGTCCAACCTTCATCTCCAATCCTAGATCTTGAAATACTCATCTCAGTGCATCCCTATCTCCCTCTCGATTGTAAGGAACCAACTCCCCATCGATCAGTATCCTTAGTATCTTATATACATCCTCTAAGGTGACTGTCATCTCACCCATCGACAAATAAAATGTGCAAGTATCTGAGTGCCATCTCTCAGCTAATTCAGTTAGCAATCCCACATTCACTCAAAACTTAGGCATATACATAATATATCACAATCCCATGACATCAACTGCTGCTCTATCATTGAATGTCAGCTCTGCTCGCAAATTCTGAGTCAACGGGAATCTCTCTCGTGACTCCAACATTGGTAGGTACTCCTACAGTCAATCAAATGAACTGTGTTAATCCTAGTGGCATTCCCTATTCATCACAAAGTGCTACATTTTATCTTAATGCTTATATCTATCATATGGCATTCTATCCTAGTGGCATTCCCTGTTCATCACAAAGTGCTGCTTCTTATCCTAGTAGTACTCCTTGTTCATCACAAAGTGCTAGTCTTTTATCCTAGTGGTACTCCTTGTTCATCACAAAGTGCTTCTTTGATCCAATCCTTTAGGGCACCTACTTGAGTGTATCCTCTTGAGTACCTTATCCAATTAACAACGTATGTTCTATCACTGAGTAGTCAATTTCAGCCTAATCCAATTGACAACGTATGTTCTATCACATAATTGTCAATTTATTTGGTACTCCCTGTTTATCACAAAGTGCCTCAATCTATCCCAGCCCTATTTATTATCCTAGTCTTCCCTAGAGAACTTTCTTGAATGTATCCTCTTAGTAGCTTATCCAATTGACGGCGTATGTTTATCACAGAACTATCGATTTGGCCTTAAAGACATAAATGCGCCTACTCTGCATAGACACACCTGACACACATAGACATGCCTCTGCTCTACATAGATGTGCCTGTCCTTCACAAATGCACTTGCACAACACAGACGCGCTCACATAGGACACAACCGCTATCGGATTTGTAGGCATGCCTGACACTAACGCAGACATGCCTAGCCTGCCCAAACGTACCTTAGCGTTTCCCCCCCCCACTTGACATTTTTCTAGACCTACCTAGAGCACATTTATTGCACTACCTAGCATGCATTTATGACAACAATTAATGCAACAAGGTACAAGGAGGTTTTGAGGTACTCACCGGCTCTCTTGCATCTGCTGGCCTCTGATATCGACGAACGCGATCAAATCTATGCACCAATGCCATCATTGCTAACTGCTGACTGCTCTCTGCTTTCTCTACACTATGATCTCTTTGATGTGTGGATGACAATGAGGATGTTTTTCCCTCGTAGTCTATCTTATAGACTACCCTACCCCTAGTCTCCCGAGCTAGTCTTCTTTATCCCATGAATCTGTCAGTCTATCCTATCTGGTCAGCCCATTATACTCTTTCTTTCTTATCGAGAGATTGTCTGTGGTCTTTTTAGACATTTTCATCCAATCTCTCAAGGGGGCATATCATTCCCATCTTGGCGCAACTTCGTATCAGTTCATCTTATCTTCTTTGAAACAACACGCCAAGCTGCATTGTCTTAAAGAGGGGCAAAATGTAGACACCTAAAATTGTCTTGTCTAGTTAAATAAATATCTTTATTTATCTAATTATTTTAACCCTAATTCTTCTATTAATTAAATGAATCTTTATTTATTTAATTAATTCATTTATCCTCTTCTAGCCTTATTTCTCATTTAAATAAATATATTTATTTATTTAAATTATCCTTTTTCCAAATTAAATAAATACTTTTTATTTATTTAATTGATCCCACTTCTTCTATTAATTAAATGAATTTTTATTTATTTAATTAATTCATTAGCCTTTTCTACCTATGACACGTCATCCACCTCTTAATTCCTACACTACCTACCCTATTATTATTTTCTTATTTTCTCTACCTACCCTCTAATCCTAGCAGACCATTTATCTTTTACACCTCTTAATCTTATCCCTCCATTTCTTATAGTGTCTTCTATATAAAGAGATGCTTCCTTCATTATCAACCCTAATCAAGCCTTCAAGCATTCAAGCATTCTAGCATTCAAACTTTCATATGCGATCAAGCCTACTTGCAACCACATTTCCATTCTTTGTTCAGCTCTTGCGTACATATAAAATCTAAGAGAAAATATATCAACAAGATCAATGGAGATAGGGAGAATGGAGATCCAAACCCTATTAGACATGTGATGGTATAATCTTTGTGATTTCATTTGATTTGCATTATCTTAGGTAATCTTCATATGTTATGGTGAATCTTTGTTGTTGTTAGGCTAGGTTTTTGTGGTTGAATCCATTTTAGTCTTTCAATATTGTTATTTCCATTTTTACCATAAACACATAGTGATATAAAAATTGATCAATTGATAATTGTATTTAGTATTTTCATTCATAGGTATTAATATAGAAATCTATAAAATTATAAATATAATATTAAAATCAATCTTAAATTTAATTATTAATTATTAAATTAAGATTATATATTATTTTAATTATATTTAGTGATATTAATTATAATTGATCTTAATAAAACAACTATCAATAATTATAAATTATATAATATAAACAATAAAGTGAAAATAAGTATTTTTAATGACTAAATAAAAAATATTTAAATTTATGACTAAATATTATAAAATTATATTGTATTTATTAAAATGACTAAAAAAATTAAAAAAAAATTAAACAATTTCAAAAAAATCATACAAAATTATAATTATAGAAGATACAATTTTTTTTTTTTATAGAAATATTTAATTTTTTATTTTATTTAATTAAAATGGGGTGAATCAAATCCCTATACAATATTTAATCGATTTTATTACTAATATTTTCAAAACATAAAAAAATATTAAAATATATTTATAAAAAAATACTTTATTTACAAAATTATCAATAAAAAATGAATTTTTTTATTTGAAATAGACATTTATTTTTTAAATATAAATAAATCTAAAAAAAGCCAATAAAATCTATCATTCCTGTAAATTTGTTGCTATAACACCAATTTTTTCATCCAATCATATTGTAGATAAATAATTTCTAGTTTAACCTGTTCATGGGTTCCCCAGGGATAATCTTGTGAGCGGTACTTCAGAGGCGGATGTTGTGACATGGTCAAAGCTGGAGAGAGGTTGGGTGAAAATTAATTTTGATTGGGATCCAAAAGGGAATTCAAGAACTTTAGGTGTGGGGTGTGTGGCCTGTGACGACGAGGGGAAGATCCTTTTCATAGGAGCAAGAAGATTACAAGATGGAACCAACAATGAGGTGGAGGCTCAAGCGACCTTATTAGCGGTTGACTTGGCAGTAAACATGAAGGCATTGAAGGTCCACTTGGAAGGGGGTTCCCAGGTGGTAATCAATGCCTTGATTAAAGGTGATACCCCATGTTGGAAGCTAAAGAAATTTATACATATAACTTGTGAAAAGTTAAAAACATTCCAAGATTTTTGTATTCCCCATGTGAAAAGAGGCGGGAATGTCATAGTTGACGGACTCTCAAACATGGCATGTGAGATTTATAAAGGGGAGGTGGGGTGGAGATATTTCCATGAATGCATCGTGCAATGGAATTAAGACACCCTACCAAGAATGTAGTGCATCCTTCAGTCGACTTTTTATCCAATGTTGCAGTCTCATTTGAGTTAAGGAGAATTTAGTGCGCAATGCTCTCTGAGATGGTGGCAGTTGTGAAGTGTGCCTACTTAATTTCCTTTTTTGGTACCATTGCACATTCAATGAGGTCTATCTGTGAATTGGTGGTGAAGCCTATAGGGGTTTTTGTAGAGTTCAATAGTTTTTTGCAGTGTCTTTTTTCTGTGGACGCCCATAGTGGAAGCCAATTTTACTCTGATGTCTTCCAAGTTGATGTCGACCTTTCAGGGTCTCATCCCAAGGAGGATGGTGGAGAAAATGATCCACTTTTCTTGAGAGCAGTTCAGTTGGTGTTGGGAGAGGATGTGGCAGTTATAGGTCATAGGTATCGATGTAGAGCTGATATTTACTCCCTAATTATGGCTTGGGGACTGGACCTAGGATACAAGTGTGTGGAAGTCAGGAAGGTATGGAGGATGATCATACCGCAGGCCTACCTGTTAAACTTGGAGTTGCTATTGGAGTTGGCTGTTACGAGTTGGGGATTCAACCTTTATGAAGGAATTCCAGAAAATAATGCCGAGTTGCGGGCAAGGCACTGTTGAATTTCTTATCTTCGTAGCTGAGAGGAGGTCAAAGGTTGGTTCAGGGAAGATGTGCAACATGGTTGGGAAGGTCTAGTGGTTTATGTCCAAATTATGAAGGTTGAAGAAATCACCCAACAGGTGGATGTGGAGGTGAGGTTGGTTGATGAGGTGAGAAGTAGGAGGCCAATCACTAGACAACACTTAGCGGTCCTGGCAAGACAGGTTGAATAGGGTGGTGCAGTTGGTGATTCTGGTGGGGTGGCAGGTGCTTCGAGCTCTCAAACAGCTGCAGATGATTAAACAATGGTAGATCAATGGTACCTCTTGGTACATTTTTTGTTTCACTGAAGCCTCTGTTAATATTTTTTGTTTTCTGTTAAACTGTTTATGCCATTGGGGCATGATGTATCGAAACATTTTTTGATAGTGGGGTGGGGTAGGGTTTGACGTCTTTGTTTATGCTCAGACTGGTTTTGGCTGGGTGGTTTTTTCTAGATGGTGGTTTGGTTGTATGGGGGTTTATATGTACTGCAATTTCCTAATTAATAAAAACTATAAATTTTATCGATCAAAAAAATTAAATTTCTAGTTTAAAAATATAAAATCTCAACTTTATAAAAATTAAATTTATTTTGAAAACAAAAATAATGATAATTTTTTATTGGTGCAAAAAATCAATTAATTAGGCTTAAGTGAATGCAATAGTATTGCCTCCGACAAGTACTAATAATCTTTCAATTGCAATATCGTATAGAAATGATGCCTATTAATGTTTAATAATTTTATTATAAAATATGATGGTAACACTTAACAATTTTACTAATTGCATAACAATACTAGAAGGTTATAATTTCGATATTATATATTTTCATTACAATTTCTTGTGGTTTACAGTTGTTATGTGTATATGGTGAAAAGTGATGATGATAAACTATTGTAAAATCATAAAGATCCAACCACAAACAATCTAGGTCCTATAATGAAACATTCACCAATACAATAGAGATACCTAAGATCATGCAAAAACAAAATAAAGCAATATTACCATTCACATGTCAAGTACAGTTTCAATCTCCATTGTCTCGTATCTCCATTGATCTTGTTTGATATGTTTGCTCTCAAATTTTATGTGTGTACAAGAGCTCAACAAATAACAGATTGTGGTTGATAACTTGATCACAAGAAGGCTTGATTGGAGTATTTAGATGCATTGATTAGCTAGATAGATTGATTAGGGGTTATAATGAAGGAGAGTGTCCTCTTATATAGAAGATGCCTTAGAAAATGGAGGGATAAGAATAAGAGATGCAAAGATACATGGTCGACTAGGATTAAAGGGTAGTTAGAGGAAATAATTAAATGATAAAGAGGGTTGGTAAGAGAAGAATAAGAGATGAATGACATTTGTCATTGAAGGAAAAATCCAATGAATTAATTAAATAAATAAAGATTTATTTAATTAATAAAGGAAGTGGGATCAATTAAATAAATAAAATATTTATTTAATTTAGGAAAATGATAATTTAAATAAATAAAAATATTTATTGAAACGAGGAAAAGGCTTAGAAGAGGATTAATGAACTAATTAAATAAATAAGAATTATTTAATTAATAGAAGACTTAGGATAAAATAATTAAATAAATAAAAATATTTATTTAATTAGACAAGACAAATTTAGGTGTCTACATTATGATTATCTAAAGTTTTCTCATTGGCAAGGCTCTAGAACTATAGTCTAGGCTACATATATTTGGAATAGGTATTGACTTTTGTTCTATAGTCTTATATTTTTCATAGGCATTTCATTCAAATTTATTTATTTCTATTGGGGTTGCATGTAATATGTGTATCCATTATAAATCTGGTTGGTAAATTTTTAAACCTAGTTTTTGATATTTTATTAATTAATCTCAACATTAATACTTATTATATAATTCCAAAAATTGAAATTAGATCTTTGGTAGTGTTATATTATAATCCATAAATAATAAATTGAGGTTTTAATAGTTCTCCTAGATTAAGGATCTAGAAATGGGATCATTTTCACTTGCATATAGATGTTGGGGATCCAACTACTAGTCCTAGTGAAGTAGCGATACAATCCAAGAAATACATTGTTGTCTTCCAATCCAAACCTCACCTTCATCCCCTTAAACATACCTTCAATTTTATTCTACACTCCCTAAAAGGAGGAAGATAAATGGAAGGTGTCCCATCACATATAGTTGATAAAGCTCTTTTGACCTATTGAACGTACCATAATATTGAGAGAGGGGGGTGAATTAGTATTCCCAAAATAAAACACTCTCATAATCAGAAACTCAATTTAATCTTAGATATCCATAGCATGAAATTAAGTATGCAATATAAATGCACAACATACACAAAATCATAAGAGAGACACAAGATTTTTATAAGTGAAAAACCCAAATGGGAAAAACCGCGGAGAGGGTTAACTCTCAAGATAATATAACTACTTATATGGGATTACAAAAGAGGCTCATTTTCGGAGGGAACACTACCATAAAGGCTCACTTCTATCAAATAAAGAAGTGAACTGAGAAAAATTGCATCTACATATGCATGGGATCAGTTCCTGTTAAGCTCAAAAAACACACCAATTATTTTCTATAGATCTAGTTAAGAAACTTTGCAAATTACTTCGCTATCTTCCTGCTCCAAAATAATATCGCACTAGATCTGTCCTTCAACAACATAATCCTTCAAGATCGACCTGACCCAGAAAGAACATATCCTTGAATTTCCATAATATCACGCTACCAGAGTACAAAAAACATGATCCAACTCGGCATTACAAGTTTAAAGAGATGAACAACAAATCATCAAAATATTAATATCAGAAATCAAGAAACTAGAGAAAATCAGAGCACATAGAGCTGCTCAACACTGCATAACTAAATACATTTTTGGAGCACAACATCCAAAGCACGAATTCTGGAGCACCAAAGCCATGAATACAACAATATCAAATGATGACAATATGCATATCAAAATTGCACTACCATATCTGTATCAAGAAATTTAAATGTGAAAGTCTGGACCTTTGAAATAAGCTACTTGAATACTGTCAAACTACATGAACAACTAGAACACGATACCAATTGCCACAATCAACACCAAACATATCCTCTTATTGACAATACATATTTCCAGAGAAATAAACATATTTGCTATACATCATCAACAAATAGGATCTACCATCTACATCATACATACCCATGTTCCACTATTCTACATCATAAATACCTATCTTCCACTGTTCTGCATCATACGTAGATACCTATATTCTACTATTATGCATCATATCCAAACCAATCTAGATCACCAGGTTTGACATCAATGACAAGTAAGACATGTATTTCTAACATGACCATCTCAAAGAATTTCACTTTGGCAAGTCTTGGGGAAAGAAAGGAAGGATGAAGAGAGTTGCTTCCATTTTATCTCTCTTTCCTCTCTCCATTTTTGTTGTAATAGCCATTGCAATCGCAACTCCTAGCAATTGGCCTGCAATCTAGATTTTGTTAGGTTTGCACCTCTCAATAGTACTTTGTAAGTACTATAAGCCAATGCCCACTCTTCATTAGCCATTCTTTGTTGATCCTCTCAAGTAGGCATACAAAATTCACAAGACAAGTGGTGATGTCTTTCCCACAATTCATCTATTAGACATGAATAGTTTTCATGGCTCCAACTTAGCTATTAGAAATTATTAAAACCACCCACACAAGTAATTCATGCTAGAAATATAATATTGTTAAGAATAAAACATATTTAAAATTAATTCATACATATTTTTAGGACACAAAATATATAGTTTTATATCTAAAAGTGAGAATGGGTGACCCAAGGATGAGAATTGAGCCTATGTCTTGTGAGGCATTGAATCAAAATGTTGATCTTTAGAAAAAGGTTTAAGAAAAGTCCTTTTACTCATTTATTTTTTGATTTATGTGGTTAGAATGATACCCTAAATTACAAGTTTGTTAATTCATGGACAAAAGGTGAGATCTTGGTGGGTAGGGTTAAATTTATAGTTACAAATGAGCTTATAGTGATGGTGACATGAATTATCAGTAAAGGAGTTAAGGTGGAAAATAACAAGAAAATGATTTAACAAGGTTTCATAAATGCATGTCTTGAAGAGGATAAAAAAGTGAAGAAGTATCAAAAGGGTTGTAGGTAGGAAGATTTTATTGCATTGTGGTTGATAGAAAGTCTACATATCATGAAGTACCTCACTTTGGAAGGTAGGTTCAAAATTGTCCATGACTACCATTTTCCTATTTTAAAATATCTTTATCAGATGGTAAATTGATTACTCTACCATATTATTTACTTTATTCTTTATAAGTGTATTAAAGATGATGCTTAGCCTCCACTACATCAAGGGTTAATCAAGACCTTGTATGTGTTTAGTCCGTCCTTAACACCAAATATAAAGCTTAAAGGATTCTAGTAGTAAGGCAACTCTAGCTAAGGTGTTGAAGCTAAAAAGCACTTAATATTAGAGTCACTTTAAATATCCTTTCTTTTGACAAAAAACAACCCTAACCTAGAAGGGAAATGAATAAACAAAGTGGATCAAGTTTGGAAATGTAGATTAGTGGGGATGTGAGTTTGTCTCCTTCTAGTTTGAATATTAAATTTCTAGTTAATTTCTAGGACGAACTTGTTCAGAAGAAAATAAGCAATACTAAAATCCCTAAATGACCAAATTTTGGGTAGAAAGGATGAAATTTATATATCTAAGAAGGACGAGAAAAGTCACAAAGATGTTGATTTTGGAAAGAATGATAAAGAAAAGTAGGGGGAGAGGGTTGACTAGGTTAGCTAAGCTAGTGTCAACAAAAAAAATTAAAAAGAGATATAAATGATCAGGAAAGGATAATGAAGGGAGGAAAAATGCTAATGAAGAGGGTCACCAACCTCCCATGTATGAAGAGGTAGATGCCAGGGAGATGATTGTTTTCTTTAAGAATGATAGGGAAGAGGAGGAGCTAGATGTTGAGGAAGCATGTTAGGAAGATGATGAGAAAGAGAAGGAAAGTGAAAAGGAAGGTGATGAAGAGGGGAATGATGAAGAAGATGAAGAGAAGGGTACAAATAAAGAAGATTACCTGGCTTGTGTAATTCAGGTTGAAATGGTTGAATATTCTTTAAAAAAGAATAATTTTTATTATAAACATCATACACTAAACAATGTCAAAGAAGAGGTTGCTAAGGAAGTGGAATTTAGGAAGCCCTTGTGGTTTCTCTCAATGTTAAATCACAAGAAAAAATAAGAATAGAACCAAGAAAACTCTAGAGATGGCCCCTTGGGAGGAGGCTATGAATTCTTTGATAAAAGAAGTGGAATCATATTTGCTAGTTTGTTCTATCTTTTGTTTTCTTTTTTGATAAATTATTAAATTCCTTCTTGTAGGTTTAGCCCTGGTCTAGTGACCAATTTTGTTGTTTCTATCCTTTTGAACTACTATCTTTTATTATTTATAATCGAGTAGTGGCTAGTTTTGCTATTTCTGCCCTTTTGAACTACTATATTTTTTTACTTGTAATTGGGTTCAAATACCTTTTCTTGGTTATCTAATTAAAAATAATAATAAATAACATTATAATTTAATGATTCATTTAAATTTTTTACTTTTAATTAAATTAATTTTTATTTAAATTAAATGGGTTTTTGACAAGGCCCAAACCTTGTCACAAAGGAAATAGCTAGCTTAACCAAGAGGTAACTAAAGTTAGAATTGAACAAAATTAGAAACTAACGTAGCCATGTTCCAGAGGGCCCTCAAAGAGAAGAATCTGGATCTTGCATCAAGAGTAACACAACAAAAGCACAAACACAAAACATAGAAAATGCAATCAAAGACATCCACAATATTATATATTCATCATAAATCATCCGCCAACATCCAGAAGTCAAAACATTCATGCATGAATAGTTACATCATACATCCCATATTATAATCATCCGGATCTCCAAATTACAGATCATGAAGCTAAATTATCACATTTCTTCTTATCTACCTCTATCTTTACTTATATATCACCTAAAGATCAATTATATCAATATTTATATCATCCAAAATATATTTGGGTCAGCCACAAAAGATCACATTCTCCAAAATAGGAAAATGAAACGTGTAAAATAGGTCGGACCCAAGCGTGAAGATCCCCTTCACCAAAGACAATAACGAAGTGTGGACCACAAAGGAAGGTCGGCCAAGGGCCAAGGAACATCAAACAAGGTGCCAAACAGATCCACAAGACAAGAAATCTCTCCACACATGTGAGAAGAAATCTCCAACTATCCATTAAGCACAAAACTGCTTTGAGAACCAAGAAACAGATAATCTAGAAGCAATAACTTGTTGGAAAAGAATCCAAATAAACTTAAAATCTGGAGTAAGTAACAAGAACCAGTCTAGAAGCCAAAAATATGATCCGCAATAGAAAAGGAACAACTACTGGAGAATTTTAGAAGTAGCACAAAGATTGCAACATAGAACAAGAACAACTAAAAAGAAAAAAATAAATTAATTGATGCAAGATTGCTCATCGACTGTGGATGTTCCTGCATCAGGCACCCCAGGTAGAAAAAGATGTTCCATGAGAGTCAACTCATGAAAATCTTAAAAGGTTTAGGATGTAGACCCCATGCTCACTTCTGATCCAAATGTCTTCCTTGTCTACAAAATTATTTCCTCTTGCCATTTTTGAAACTTTGAAAAGATCTTCCAATCCATTATCCTCTTCTCCTCTCTTCGCTTGTTTCATTCCTATACTTTGCCTCTTACCACTATTCCCTTTCTTCTACAAATTTGACTTGTTCTTTCCACCATAACCCATCTTACTTGCCACCATAATTCTATCCCTGCTGTCATCCGATAACACCTTGTTATCAGCTAGATCTTTCTTCAAATCCATGCCAATATCTAGTATAACCTCTATAACCTTCTTCTCAACACTCCAATTCTTCAAAATACTCAAGTTATTCACTTCTTTTTATTTCTTCTTCAAAGAATCCAAAGTTAACATCTACCCATCCTTCTCAATTGTGATCAGGTTCTTCCTACAATCATAGATAGCTCCTCTATAAAACTACCAAGGTCTACCCAACAAAACATGACAAGCACTCATAAGCAAGATATCACACAAGATTTCATCTCTAAAAGGACCAATACTAAAGTTCACCCAGCATTGCTCTTTCATCTCCACCACATGATTATCTTTCAACCATCCCACCTTGTAGGGACAAGGATGCTTAAGCCTCTTCAAACAAAGTTTGTTCACCATCTCTTCTAATACCAGATTATTGGTACTTCCACTATCCACAATAATCTTACAACACTTACCTCCTGATTTGAAAATAGTTCAAAAAATATTCTTTCTCTGAGTAGGTTTGGTATCCTCACTGCTCTACTCCATCAAGACTCTTCTAAACATTAGGGATTTTTCTTTCTCTGGTTCGATCAAGTTCTCACCTGCATCTCCATTTTCCATATCTTCACATGCTACAAAATTACTTTCCTTTCCCTTATTACTCTGAGGACATTCATAATCTCTATGTCCTATTTACCTGTGCACTTGAAACATGTCCCCAAGAACTCCTTACTGCTACCTCCTTTCCTTTGTGTCTTTTTCTTTGGTTCTTTACTCCATCTAGATTTTGGTTCTTCAACAGTCTACTTCTCCACACTGCCACTCATATGCCCTCTATTCGCTGCATACCTATCTCTTCCCTTAGGGTTATTCTACTGTCTTCTCTTCACTTTATCTTTTGCCTCCTCAACTATAGAAATCTTCAGCATACTTATCTCATCCTATATGTTAAATCAGAGTCCATTTATGTATCTAGCCACCTTCTCCCTATCCATCTCTCGATATCTGGATCTAGTCATCACCTTGTAGAATTCTTTAACATACTCCTTAGCACTCATGTCTTTTTGCTTCAATTTTTGCAACCTTTTGAACAACTCCAAATCATAGTCTCTTGGAATGAATTTATCCTTCAATCTCATGACCATTTTCCTCCCCTAGGTGATTTTCATCTCACCTTCTCCACTCTATCTCTTTGCAATTCTTTCCACCATAAAGAAACGTTCCTTTCAACTTAGTTTATGCTAACCGGACTATCTGCAAGTCCTTAAGATCTTCAAACTCTAAGTAGTCCTCCAACTCTCCGATTCAGTCTATCAAGTCTTCAACAAACCCAAAAATTTTGATACCTCAACTTTATGAACTTTTCTTACTTGTGCCACAACGCTAAGAAATATTTCCTCACCCTCATCCGTCGGTCTTTCAACTTCTTCGACCTCAAGCTCTTCTCCTACCTCTTTAAATTTATCCTCTGATTCTAGATTCCTCCACAAACTAGCCAACGCATTTCAAATCTCATTCCTCATTTTGTTCTTGAAATCCTCCATCATCTTCTCTATCCTTCTAGGGTCCTTCTCAATGACATCTCCTCCCTTTTCTCCAGTGCAACTGCCTCAACTTGGTGATCTATTGACCACACTTGCAACCTACCTCAAATCGGCAATCTATTCACCCAAAGAAATTCCTCAAGGCTCACAACCAGCTGTGATACCATCTAACACAACCATGTTCTAGAGGGCCCTCAAAGAGAATAGTTTGGATCATGCAACAAGAGTAACAAAATGGAAGCACAAACACAAAACATAGAAAATGCAACCAGAGATTCACAATATCATATATTCATCATAAATCATCCACCAACATCTGAAAGTCAAAACATTCATGCAGGACCAGTTACATCAGACATTCCAGATTATAATCATTTGGATCTCCAAATTATAGATCATGATACTAAATTATCACATTTCTTCTTATCTACCTCTATCTCTACTTCTATATCACCTAAAGATGAATTACATAAATATTTATATCATCCAAAACACATCTGGGTTGGCCACAAAAGATCACATTCTCCAAAACATGAAAATGAAATGTGTAAAATAGGTCAGACCCAAGCATGAAGATCTCCTTCAACAAAGATAATAACGATGTGTGGACAACCAAGGAAGTTCAACCAAGGGCCAAGGAACATCGAACAAGGTGCCAAATAGATCCACAAGCCAAGAAATCACTCCGCACAAGAAGAAATCTCCAACTAGCCATTAAGCTCAAAACTACTTCGGGAACCAAGAAACATATAATCCACAAGCGATAACATGCTAGAAAAGAATCCAAATGAACTGAAAATATGGAGTAAGGAATAAGAACTATCCTGGAAGCCAAAAATCCAATCGGCAATGAAAAAGGAACAACTACCAAAGAATTCCGAAAGTAGCACAAAGACTGCAACACATAACAAGAACAATTGAAAAGAAAAATATATTTTTTGTTGATGCAAGATTGCTCATTGACTGGGGATGCTCCTGCATCAGAAAAATCCTTAACCAACTTTACATATTTCTTCCTTTTTTTACTATTGTACAACTAGATTTGTCTTCAACACACAAAGATCCAGGTGAAGGGGATGGTGAAACCTCTTTAACAATCCCAATAAGGGAAATAACTGAAGAAGGTGAAGAAATAAAAATATAATGAGATAGAATAAAATCAGTAGGGACAACAAATTTATTAATATAAATATTAGAAGAATCCTTAATCCCATCATGAACCTTAGAAACAGCCATTTTCTAAAGCAAATTTAGTCTAGCAAACAACAACTGGAGAAACAACAAAAGAATCCTTAATCCTAGCATGATCCTTAGAAACAACCATTTTTTTGTAAGAAGCAGATTTAGTTTGGTAAACAAGAACTAGAGGATCAACATAGGAATTCTAAATACCATGAAACAAGAGAGGAGGGATCAAAAGAATTTGAATAATATGAGTCATCTTGGAATACTGTAAGATGTTTGGTAAGAGAGTTTGTCCATCAACAAGAATAGGACTTGCAAGGGCCATGGGAACAACTTGAGGATAGATAACTTGTAGCAAAGAAACATCTATATTGAAAAGGAATGCCCTAATAATCAATCAACAAGGTCCAAGTACGTTTGTTCACATGAAAAAAGAATGAGAATTTGTTATAAGAAAAACTTTATACACTTTTTTATTATACCATCAATTTCATAGATCCCAAAAAATACACAATATATCTTCTTAAAAAGTTATAATTAATTATGAAAAATTTCATATAATGAAGTGTGTAATGTATGAGAAAAATATACTACTAATACTTTAATTTCTTATAGATATTCAACAATAAAAGAATAATTTGAAGAACCATTGAAAATTTGTGCTATTTAACTTTAATGAGTAGTTTCTATCAGCCTCACAATAGATTATAAATAGAGAAACAAAATTGAAGATGAAAATTTTTCACAATCAAAACTGCCATTCCAAAGATGGTATTTCAAAATCATCAGTGGATAGGTCGACAATCACCATTCCCCATTTTTCGTACAAGATGGTCCTTGCCTTCATATTTACATTACAACCATATAAAATTAATTGAAACCACCCAATTATTGGGTATAAAAAATTTAACAGGTGAGATTTATGAGAAAAGTTGCATTTGACAAAATGAGAATTGATTAACATATCATATTACATGGGTTTCAATAAATGATATTTAGCATTGGGCTAAATATCTGTCAATGTGAAAATATAGCTCTCATATAGAGACATTTATGTTCATATGTTTTATCTATTTAAATGATTTTCATATTCATAAATTAGATATAGAGCTAATCTATTCATAATTCTCCAATTTCAACAATTTTAGTAGCATTGATAGGTATGTTCATCAATTTAAAAAAAATTTTGATGTTGTTAAGGGAAAGAAAAAAACTTGTTTCACTTAAGTTACTATTTTATAGATATCTTTTAGCTTATCCAATGATAAAAAGGAGGTAATTTTGAAAGTGTATAAAATAATCTTGTTTCATCAAAATTGTATAGTTTTTTAGTCAAATACGTTCACCCATATTTTATTTGAACCCATCTCTCATGAGTATGAATGATTCACTTAGTAGTAGAACCCATTACATCTAGGTGATTCTCATAACAATAGAGCATCAAGATTTATTAGGAGGAAATCCATCCTAATGTGACTTCAACTCAAATAAATTTAAGAATGATGTTTTTCAATAATATTTATTTCTCCAAGCCTCCCTGCACACTTTTGTTCAAATACCTATCAAAAGTAGCTTGCAAATATTGGGATGTCATCTCCCAATTTGCCCCTAATGTGCAACAATTAGAATCAAATTGTTTTGCTAGAGATTTATTTCTAGTGAGTAGTTTTGAATTTGAACTTGAGGGAGAATTTTGAAGTGGAAAAAATGTGACAGATAGAAAGAATGTTCTTCCAACAGTAAGTTAATTTTGTATGTAGCAAAAACTTTGTGCTCTAAGTTGAGTAGATGAATGTTTTGAGATTGTAGCAGTAGTGAGTGCGTTTGTAGGGAGTAGTAGATAGCTTCACACAGTTGAAGCTCTAGATGACCAGTGTGTGGGGGATTTTAGTGAAGCTCTAAACAATTTGTTGTTGCAGCTCCATCGCTGCTAACAATTATTTTGTGATCAATGTTAATTTATTTTGTAAATGTTTATTTTTTGAGTTAATAGAAAGAAAAAATTGCGTGTCTCCAGCTATATTTTGTTTTGGATTTTATTTTCAACGCATTCCCAATTGATTGGGAGTTAGAGTTGCAGTCTTTGTGTTGTGTTTTATTTAGGGATTTAATTTCTTTTTAAAATTGAAAGATTGAAATGAGAAGAGCGACAAATTTTTCTTCTAGGAATGGAGTAATTAAATTAAATAATTCAAACATCACAAAGAATTGATCTATCACTCCATATTGAAGGCATACAATTTAGAGGCTTCAATTTTTGAAGTAGAAGTGGAACAAGAAAGAAGATGCACCACATTAGGAAGTGACTATTGTGAACTAAATTGACATTGAAAGATGAGGGATATGTATAGAATAAATGAGTTAATTTGTACTAGATAATGATAGAAATTAGTTAAAATATGAGAGCTAAATTTTTTAGGACAATTTATCTAATTATTCATTAATTAGGTCCTTTAATTACTTTTTTGCTTAAGCTAAAGGTAATTGCCTTTTATTTTTATTTAATTAGGCTAATAATGGCTTAAGTTGTCTCATTCATTACGATTGTGAAAATTATCACTAGCTAATTTAATCTTGCAATAGGGTTTTTCATCTAGGGTTCCATTCATCCTTTCATAAGGATTCATTCCTTCATTGTAATCATATTCTTTGGTGCAATAAATATAAAATTCTTAGGTTGTGTTAAGAAAATTATCTTTGCTTGATCTTTCTTTATGACCAGTGGTGTGCTTGTAGATGATTATTGGCTTGTGAAGTTCATATATACATATATACTATGTGTGTGTGTGTGTGTATATGTGTATATATATGTATATGTATATGTACACACACACACACACACACATACACACATATATATAAATACATATGTATATATACATATGTGTACATATATGTGTTTGTGTGTGTGTATGCATGCATATATGTGTATATATGTATATACATATATACACATATACATATATACACATATATGCATGCATACACACACACACACACACATGTATGTATATATATATGTATATAAATATATGCATACACACACACACACACACACACACACATATCCCTTGCATCACCATGTCCATAATATATGCCTTATACACCATTCTTGATTCCTAGTTGAATATGTATTTCATGTGATTGAAATTAGACTCCAAAAGTTCTTGTATAATTTTCTAATTAGTTTCTCAATAAATGATAAGTCTAATGTTTCAAGATGATATGAAAAGAAACCTTTTTTCACCACTCTACTTGGTTTCATCTTATTGTTGATGTACCTAGGTGAGAGTATGAGGTCAATGAATGCTTGTAACTATCATAATAACATATTTCAAACATGTTTTTGATATCTCTCACTAATCTAATATCTTAAAGAACTAAATTCTCATTATTATTTAAAGTTTATCCTAGTTTAAATTTACTTACATTTCTCATAAATAGGATTTTTTTTTGAGAAAATTATCTTTCTATTAGTGGTTTGCAAGTGTGTGATAACTTGTGAGTTTTGGATGTCTTTTATCTGGTGAGTAGGTTAAAATAGTTTGAGAATAAAAAATAGATTGCATGAATTTAAATTATTGACTAAAAGTCTCATCCCCTATTTAGTTCAAAGAAAACACAATCAATGAAGCATATACATTTCTATATAAACATTTCAACTTACTAAGAATAACATGTTGAATGTCTAAGATGGCATTCTACTTCATTTTATTTATTTATTTTGTTGCGTCAATGGTATACCCATGACCCAACCTAGTGCCCAGCCTTCCTTACCTTGGTCTTACTTATTGCATATGAATAAATCCACTTGAAAATGGGGAAAATTATGAGAATCAAGTAGTTGATTTTAGTTGCCTTTATATTAAAGTTGTAGAGATTTTATCATATGCAAAAAGACAAAAAATACCTTCTCTTTGTGAAATTGAGTTGGTGATGAGATAAGTTTTCAAATTTTGTCAATTGAGGTTCTAATAGAACTTTTAGTGGGCCGAATTGTAGAGAAATATTTTTGTTTGCTTGGGATTCTCATAAAATCCTTTATAAGTTTTATCATGAAAGGATTTTAACTTTTAAAAAATAGATATGATGGTTAAAAATCTCTCTTGTTTAATGCAATCTATAGATTAAAAATTGTGAATTGATTTATATGATGTAATTGCACAAATTTAATGGTTAATATCATTATCTAAAAGTACACTTATGGATATGAGTGAATTTATATTATCCTTTCATTGGATTCTAGGGAAGTGTTCTAGACATGGGAATTAACAAATGAGGAAGTAAGATCTATGGTTCCTAAATTATCTAGTACTGAGAGGATTTAGGGGACATGGTGGATATGGAGTAGCCTTCCTAATGTACTATTGAGTAAATAATATTATGTTGGGAATACATTATTAAACTAATGTTACTATGGTTTTTGTCTTTTGGGTAATATTTTATCCTTATTTTAGAATGTTAAGATATAATAGTGAGTTGGTCAAAATATTTAATGTTGTAAATGCTAACTATCATTGATTATATATCCATAAGTGAATTTCTTGGATTGCTTTACATTCTCTTCAATACTATATGTGATAAAGGAATATGTTGCAAGAGTGTATAGGAATGTTAGTTTGTCCAGAATTTGTGTAGTACATTAGATTCTATTATACATGTTGATACATATTTCTAGATCCTTTATGATGGGTTGGTAAGGCACATATCACCTCAAATCTCTCTCTTTCTCTCTCTCTCACACACACACACACATTTCGAGTATGGTTTGTAGTCATGTTCAATATTGTAAAGTGTTTTCTACTTGTTATGTTATTTATAGAATTATAAAAAAATTTAGGCAAATGTTTGACTCATTTCATTTTAGTGAGTATTATGATCAATTAATTTTTATATTGTATTAGTAATTAAGTGGGTGGGTGTTACACATGGGATTTGAAAAGTGAGAGCTCTCACACATTTGCGAGAGGACCACATATGTGACTAATCCCTACAAAAATGATGAGATTATACATAAACAAGATATGCCAATAAAAGGTTGCATTATTATAGTGCAAAGTAAATGCAACACAAGAATATGGACACAATGAATGAGAGTTTTAGTTATTGCCATTTTTCAGCCTATGGAAATGATGAAATTTAAAATCTAGATAAAAATGTGGAATACACGAGGTGATTGAGAAGGACACGATTGTGAGACAAAGGCTTCTAGAATACAAGTCTTCAAATTGCTTTAACCAAATGTAACCCTAATTAAGTTTCAAAGACTAATATGCCCAAGTTGATAAGGCTTGTAAAATATATCCCAAAACCTCTTGTTCTACACACAAGAATGTGTATGGTTATTCTCAATTTGTGTGATTGATTAAGTGATTATATGAGGGTTGATCTTCAAATTAGTAGCATGTCTTTGATTTCATGAGACCTTCCTCCAATTACTTGTGAAGAGTTTTGATTTATAATTGAGGCTGATTAAGATATCAAAGGAGGAGACTCCAAGTGACACCCTATATTATTGGTGCAATTGGGAAGGACAAAGACCAAGAAGATTTAGATGGGGATGTGGGATTTGACAAGTGAGAGCTTTGAAACATGTGCAAAATGGAGGGTGTGGATCTTATAGGATAAATGGATAATTAAGATTTGATAAGAGGATTTTTAGATATGTGGGATCGACATGACAAGTGAACATAATGGCTTAAACATGCTTAGAAATGTGTAAACAAATTAAATAGATAATTAGTTTGTTTTAGTATATAATTATTGAGGGGGAAAATAAGAATTAAATAAATATTTTATCTTTATTTAATTATTGGAGGCTCATATGCATACAAATTAAATAAATATCAATTTATTTTAAAGGTTGAATTATAGGGAAAATGGGTAAAATGATAAATTAATTAAATAAATGATTTTGATAATTAATAGCTAGAAGATGAATGAGAAGGTCAATTAAATAGTTAGCCTTATTTAGTTGATGTTCGAAGAGGATAAAATTGACTGTTGTCAAGGGTGAATGGTTTTAGGTGTCTACATTCATAATATTAAAAATGTATAAGACTAGAAGGCAATAAAAATAAATAAATTCCAATTTAAGCATATAGGGTATTAGCAAACAATCCAAATAAAGAATTATAAAAACTTGAAAATACAACAAAAAAAAAAGAGAAATAGAAAATTCCAAGGAAACATAAACTTTATGGGGGTGAACCCACAATAGTGAGTTACAATTTTTTGCCAACTTTGACACTGCAATATTCATTTTCAAAAAAAACTTCAGATTCAGACACCTATTACTTCTAAACCGTTAGGAATTTGTAGATGATGTGAACTACTAATTTGTGTCAATTTGTATGTAGACTCTGAAAATATTTTTTTTGATAATTTTTGGAATCAATTTTCTTCTATTTTTCTACCTCCCTCGAAAACTAACTTTTTTCAAAAAACAACATTTTCAAAGAGTGATATTCACTCTGTATAGCATAACTTTTTTTTCGATAATAGATATGAACGTGTTTCTTTCAAATTTCATTTTGTAATATCCATATCTAGTGTTTGCAACTAGTTTTGTAACATTATCTTCAATATTTTATATTTTATTAATATGTGAAGCCGAGTTAATTGTAATTTTGACATATGTCCATTTGATATTACATAAATTGTATATGTAACGAAAAATCATTTTTTTTTCTTTGTTGGAAAGAGAAATCTAGTACCTAGTGCGTAAATATTTTTTAGAATTTTTTGGGTGACGTTTACTATTTTTCCATAAGCATTGAACAAAGAAGTTCATAATCGGTGAAAACCCTACATTTATAAGAAATAAAACAAAAATATATTAATAAAATTAAATATATGAAAAATTATACTAATTGGAAAGCTAAAAATAAGGGCTAAATACTTAAAAAACAAAACTTGTAAATGAATTCATTTGACCCCCCAAAAGCTAATATAAAATTGGTTTTTTATCAGCATTTGATAGATGCAAATGAAACTTCATTGCAAGTATGATTTAGAAGTAGAGAGGTTCTATCCAAGAAATTTTGATCTAAGAGCCTTTTATCTAACTCTCTTCAATTAATTACTTCAAATGGGACCTCTTAAAGCTTAAATCATTATATTTTCTAAAAAATGTATGATTTCAGCAAAAGTCAGGATGTACGAAAAAGTGAGAACCAACATTGTGAGTTCACCCATGGGTTTATCCATAACACAAGGATATATAATCAATATTGATTGAAATCATGATTTCATACGGGTACACATGATATACCTTGTAACTCAAATCAAGTGAGACAAGGGAATTTGAACACACCATTTTTACCCAAATTATCCATTTCGCTCAATAAACATTAGGCATATCACAAATTTATCTTAAGCATAACATAAACATCCAACATGATATAATAAATCAACAAAACAATATCAATTAATTGCTACAATTGAAATCATCTAAAGCTAATATAATTTAGATATCATAGATTCAAAAATCAATAATTATACCAATCATAATGTTAAATACGATACCATCATCATAATCACACATAATAAATATAATGAATAGTGAAGCCAAAACACTACCATATGTAGTTAAAATATATAAGTAACTATGTTTACATCCCATAATACATAGTCAAGCACCATGATTTGAATACAAAATATTAAATTTATGAAGTATATTGATGATAATATAAAAAATCATCAATAAGTACCAAAAGTAATTCAAACAAGCATACGAGGCAAATAGGCATGAAGCATTACACACTTTCATAATATTGATCTAATGATTCATAATATCACTTAACATAAACTTAAATCAAATTTTGTAAGAGACCTAGTAAGTAGTTTCTACATCACCCAAATCTCATCATAAAATTCTTTGACATACTATACTATTTTAATATAGATGATTTGGTAATCTCATCATAAAATTCTTTGACATACTATACTATTTTAATATAGATGATTTGGTAATCTTGGAGTGAGGATTGCATGCAATTCTATAGCCTTCTTTAATACCATTCCAAAGGCATCACTCATATCTATTTTCTCACAATTCATCCCCATTGGAAGTGCCCAATTAAAAGAGTGGATTAAAGAAGCAATAGTAAAATGAACCATTTGATGAGCCAAAAGAAGTCCTAAGCATATTCTTCTTCCAGCTCCAAATGGTATCAACTCAAAATCTTGTCCCTTATACTTCATCTTACTATTCTCTCGGTTAAAAAACCTCTCAGGCATAAATTTTAAAGGTTCCTTCCAAATTTTAGGATCTCTTCCAATTGCCCACACATTCACAATCACCATTGTGTGCTTGGGTATCATATATCCTGCCACCTCACATGAGTTATCTGCTCTATGAGGCACTGCCAAAGGAAGTGTTGGGTGTAGGCGAAAAACTTCTTTCACTACAGCATGGAGATAAGGTAGATGATCTATATCAGATTCTTCCACTCTTCGATTGAAACCAATTATCTCTTCTAATTCTTTTTGTGCTTGTTTCATTACATGAGGATTGGCAATGAGCTCCACCATGGCCCATTCTATTGTTGCGGCAGTAGTGTCACTACTAAATTTCACATAATCTAGCCTGAAAATATTCAATCTAACTGTAAATTTTCTCTTTAATTAGTCACGATACTTACCATAATTAGAGCCCTGATATTTTCCAGAGTGAAATCATTGGCAGTCGAATCGAGCAGAATGTCGAGAAAGTCCTTTTCCTTGGGAAGACCCATGCCTTTCCTCCTCGCCTCCAGCCGATCTTGTATGAATACATCTAAGCACTTATGTAATCTCCTTTGACTGACGGCCATATCACGGCTCACGCCCTGAGGATCCAGGAACCTCAAAAATGGATAAAAGTCGGCCAAGTTGGGTTTTCCGCCCAATTTCGCCAATTCAGCAAAAGAGGTCCTCAATTCTGCAGACTCTAGATTGTTGGGATCGAACAACTTCTTACTGAAGATGGTGTTGCTCATGAGATTGAGACCCTCGTAGAACACCAAATGTGTAATATTCATACTTTTTCCCCTCTGCTCGAAAACCGTCCGAATTGTCTGAGAGACTTGATCTCTTCTCAGATATTGCAGGGCTTGGAGTTTGGTGGGAGTGAAGAGCTCTGTCGCAGCAATTCGCCTCACTTTCCGCCAGTAATCTCCATACTGAGCAAACACTATTGAAGATTCGTGGTGAGAATTAACCTTTGCTGCTTCTATCAGAGTCCGTCCTGCAAAGTTTTGGTCGTGGGTTTTGAAGATCTCCTTTGCCATTTCAGAGGAGGAAACAACCACTGCAGTTTTCATGCCGAGAGAGAGAGTCATGAGTGGGCCGTATTGCTGAGAAAGAGCCCACAAAGATTCATTGGGTTTTTTCCCCAGCTGGAGAATGTTTCCCACTATAGGCCAGGCAGGAGGTCCAGGAGGAAGATTTGCCCTGCTTTTCTTCTTTCTTCTCCCAATTAACTCTAATAAGAAATACGCCAGAAAACTGCTTACCACTGCAGAAAACCAAATCACCCATTGCCCTTCCATTGAATGGATTTCAGATCTGCTTGGAAAGCAATTATTTGGTTGTATCAGCAGATTAGTATGTATAAAAATCTATACAGCATTGGGACAAAAATTTGTAAAGATACCAAGCAAAGCGTTCATGTAATCTGACAAAAATGTGGGATCCATTTGTTTATATGTATAAACATGTATGGTAACGCCCATTGTCATTTGTACACATAAATGTATCTTTGATCGAATACAATGTTCAGGTCCCTTTTGTTATATAATTTGATATACAAATAAAAATATCTTTTAGCTAGATACTATAGCTTTGAGCTGTTATTATGCGCGCTTGGTCAGATATAAATAAAGGAAGAAATTGATAGCTATGGATATAGAAACTTCCAAAATTGATGATAATATTTATGTTGGAAGTATTAATCACATCTACTTAATTAAATCTGCTGGCTGTCTGTATCGTCTCTGTATCGTCCATATCTTTCTTGGATTCAAATCGATTTCATCTCATTTTCTCCTCTCTGTCTACATTGTCACATCTGCAAACTCACACTCATGGGAGCTGATTTAGAAAATATTATTTTATTGTATTCCTTCTCTTTATCATATGTGCTTAGTTTGCTGTAGAAAGTTACTGCTCATGTTCTAATAACTGTTCACTTCTTGTCCAATCAATCTCTCAATTACTAATTTAAAAAAAATAAAAAAAACACTAAAAGTCTATTAATAAATTTCACATGTATCAATAGCCACCTATTTTTTAACATTTTTGGATCATAATTGGCTCATGTTTACACCATTATTGATACCCATAGCACATGACTTCTGGAGCATTTGTGCATTAGTATTGGCAATTTTAAGTGCATGATTAATGGGGCATCTTTAAGCAGGTATCAGCGACACTTGTAAATGTGTGCTTTTTGACCCTTGTGCACATGATGGATCCCACAACATACATCATTACAACCCAGATCCGATTTACCATTTAAAATCTATGGGTGTTCAAAGTTAACTATAACAGTTACTAGTACTCTTCCCCTAATATTTGAATCTATATTTTGTATGTACTCTTTTCAGAGTCCAGCTTTGCAAAGCTATTAAAAGTGCCCGAAGAAAGTTATCCAGATTGAATGTAAGAGCTGTAAACTATATCAGATGGTAAGTGTATAAATCTGAAGTTGTGTGTATGAAGATAGTTGTATTGTTTTATTTCATTTAATATAAAATTTAATGTTAGTTCTCTATCTGTTTCATTTTATCCTCCTTTTTCAAACTATTGAGTGGTATCATAGCCATATTGGTCATTCTCACTAGGAGTAGAGGATGTTGGTGTAAATAAATATTCCTCATGGATATTATTACACCTTACTTAAGTTTACTTAGGAAATGCATTTAATAGTAGTTTGGGTATGAGACACTTGGGTGTTTGTGCCACATTGGGATAGTGTGTGTAGGAGAATTTCCACCTTTTATGGTGTTGATCTTGTTACTATTTTATCATATCCACTTATTGTGGAGTGATAAATTCACCTTCGGTGGGTGATCCATCTCATGTGGAATATTTTATTGTTTCTCCTATTTGCCGCACCTATTTCCTACCTACCCTCATTTATTATTGAGCCACATGTCATGTTTGTGTGCTCACATATCCATATAGCCTTGCCTATATAAGCAGACTCATCTATATTGTTTGTACGAACAATCATTGAACATCTTGTAATGATCCAGTTGATCAGTATTTTCATCTTGATAGAATACAGTTTATTCCTATCATCGGTTTTATTCTCTCTTATTTGTGCTTTCCATTGCCTCTAGATCTTGGCAAAATCTCACATGGTATCAGAGCTATTACAGTGTAATTCGTTTGCCAAATTGAGAGAAATTTGATGCTATTTAGGGTTGTGTATTTTGGAGCTTTCTATTGCAGGTTATTATTGAAGCTTGATGGGTCAAATCTAAGGTTACCATTGGATTGAGGAGGTCCAAGAAAGTTAGTTTTGCCTTTTGTTTCATTCAAATCGGACTTCGGAGGTCAAATCTAGAGGCATTTGAAGTTTGAAGCTGCGATGAAAATTTTCCAAAAATTATAATTTTGCAGGCAATTTTCAAATAGTAATATCTCACTCATCTAGAATCCTTTTTTTGAGCAATGTTTTTTGTTTTGGGGTAGAATTTCAAGATCTGTACAGTGGTGCAAGAATTTTTTGATTTTTCGATACAAATTTTTCTGAAATCGTGAAATCCCGATTTGTACAACTTTGGAAGCTTCGTTTGGGCTCATATGGACTCCTTTTCAGGTGCCATTTTTTTATAGAATGCATATTTATTTCATCTACTTTCATAATATGCCATTAGTTTGCAGTGATTTTGAGTAGAAATTGTACTTTCAGTATTTGGTCATTTTTTGGCCTATTCGGTACTTGTATTTTGCTTGGATTTCAGTTTAGATCACTAGCAGTATTTGTTGAAGTATCTTATATCTCATTATGAGAAGTTGTAAAATTTAAATCAGAAGTCCACCTTGCCTTGTTTTGCAAGTGGCCCATTGTACACACACTAAGTATAAAGTGCCAAATCATGATTTGGTGGTGGGGGGGGGGGGGGGGGGGGTTTCTTGATTGAGTAATTTGGGGGGGTGTCTTGTGTGATTGTGCCTCTCTCAATCTTGTGTTTTTTCCTTTTTGTTGATCTGGGTTCTTCTAAGTTTCCTCTCTCAACTCCTCATAATTATGCTGCTTGGAAAATTGATGCATGGAGTAAACTTATGGAAAAAGGACTAACTCATTATATTGATGGAACTATTGTTGCTCCCATTGATCCTAAGACTGATTCTATTGGTCACTTGGATTGGCTCACTGAAAATATCATGGAAATTGGTACTTTAAGAAAGTATGTATCAAAGGATCTCATTTTTTATATTGAGAAATGTACTATAATCAAGGATGCTTGGCAAAAGTTTCAAGACTTGTATGGTCAAGTTGATGAGATTAGGGGATATCAGATTTATAGTGATCTCAACATGTTAGATCCAAAGAAATTTGATACTATACAAGATTATGTCACTAAGGCAAAAGAGTTTAGGGCACAACTCAAGGATTATGGCATTGATAAGAAGGATACTCAATTGATCTTCAATTTGATGGGCAAACTTCCACAAGAATATGCAACATTTGTTTCTAGTTTCCAAACCCATAGGATGACAATGGGTTCAAGCTACACAATGCCTACATTTGATGCTTTCGCTGAAATGTTGATGATGGACCAAACTAAGTTGATAAGAATGAGTATTCTTAAGGCTTTTAAGTCTCAAACATTAGTGGCAAATCAAGGGAACAAAGGAAATCAAGGAAAGGACAACTCCAACAAGAAGAAATGACAATCAAAGCCTAAGGACAAAGCACCACCTTCTCCACAACAAGGAGATTCATCCTCTTCCAAGAGGGACAATTCACCAAAGAGGGAGATACCTACTTGTGCCTATTGTAAAAAGTTTGGTCATGAGGAGCGTCATTCCCATTCTAAGAAGATTGATGAGCTCACATACATCCTCAAAACACACAACATTGATTTGCCTAATGTCTACAAGAAGGATGATTCATCAACTTCCACTTCCTCACAATTGAAAGGAAAAGGGAAAGCATTCATGGCTTCTACAAGTGGAAAGACTCACTCTTTTGGGACAAGAAAAGGACAAGCCCTTTGTGCTACTACAAGTCATGATTCAGGGAAATGGCTTCTAGATTCAGGGGCTTCTCATCATATGACATCTTCGCAGTCTATGTTCTCTACATTTGAGCCTTGCACCATGCTACAGATTTTGATGGGCAATCATACATACATGGATGTGATTGGGAAAGGATTTATTACTCTTGGGGATAACTCCTTCAATGATGTGTTGTGTGTACCCCATTTGACAAACAATCTGCTTTCCATCTATCAAATCACACATGGGGAAAGTAAGAGAATTGTGGAGTTCACACTTGAGTCAGTTTTCATTAGAGACTTGGAGACTAGAGCTATCATTGTGACTGGGTGGTTGATCATGCATCTCGAATATATTCCTTTTCAAATTTTGTTGATGATGATGATTTCACATATGATGATTCTTCACATGATGATCACACTTCTTGTGATGGTTGAGATTTTGAGGAGAGCTTTGGGTACTTGAACTTGGGGATTCTCACATGTGACCCCGTTCTTAAGCCTTGTGTTTTATCTCCTCCTATTGATATCACACCACCTATTACACCTGATGATGCAGATAGTGCGATAGTTTTTCCTTCATGTGATTTAGTGCAACAGGACATCTCATGTCTTCCAGCTTCAGTTTCTTGGGATGATTACTTGACAGACATTGCAGGTTTGTTTGTGGAATACTACATTGCAGATTTGGGAGACATCATTGGTGATATTCATCTTCTCTTTGATGAAGATGATCCTTCTTCAATTGTTGTGAGGGAACACTCTGACCCTCTTGTTCATTCTCTACATGATCATTGTTTCGAGGTTGACATGATTGTGGATACTTATGTACAATAGCTGGAGGAGGTCTCTTTATGTTTTGAGGAGACATGTGAGTCTTTGGGACTTGTTCTACTTTCTTCTCCACTAGATCTTGGAGTACCATTTTCAGCAGTTTGGAGCAGTTTACCACCTTTGGAGAGGTTATCTTTTAGCATCGACATGGGGACACTTGAGCAGTTTTCAGAGACTTTCATCATGATTTTTTTTCATATATCTTCTCTTCATGATTGGGGAGATTTCATGGATCCACCTTTGGTTTTGTTTCTTCCCAAGGGGAGGAATATTATTCAACGTTCTTGGAGTAGTTTCTTCATTCATTCTTGAGCTTCTATCATTGGTGCAGATTCTACATTGAGGGGGGGCTTCCTAGCTTCTCTTCTTCTCTCATATTGGGGGGACTTTTTCCTCACCTAGGGTTTTGTTCCTCACATTCTTCTATGAGAATTCTCTTGTATAGCTTTCATCTCTCTTTTGGGGGAGGGTTTTTTCCCATTGGGGTTTTCTCTCTTTCCCTGCTTTGTGAGAGATTTCATTGTATTGGTTTGCATGCATTTGCATTTGTACATGGGTACCTAACATGGCCTCGTAGCCGGGTCCCATCTTGCATTGCTTAATTGCATTGTAGACTTAAGTGCATTCCTCTAATTTGCACTTAAGGGGGAGTGTTGGTGTAAATAAATATTCATCGTGGATATTATTACACCTTATTTAAGTTTACTTGGGAAATGCATTTCATAGTAGTGACACCTGGGTGTTTGTGCCACATTGGGATAGTGTGTGTAGGAGAATTTCTACCTTTTATGGTGTTGATCTTGTTACTACTTTATCATATCCACTTATTGTGGAGTGATAATTCCACCTTCGGTGGGTGATCCACCTCATGTGAAATATTTTACTGTTTCTCCTACCTACCCTTGTTTCTTATTGAGCCACATGTCATGTTTGTGTGCTCACATATCCATATAGCCTTGCCTATATAAGCAGGCTCATCTACATTGTTTGTATGGGAAATCATTGAACATCTTGTAATGATATAGTTGATCAATATTTTCATCTTGATAGAATACAGTTTATTCCTATCATCTATTTTGTTCTCTCTTATTTGTGTTTTCCATTGCCTCTAGATCTTGGCAAAATTTCACAGAGGATCATGGGCATCAGACGATTATTGCTATTTTGCAAAAGAAGAGCAAAGAGATTTGAGGGAGTTTTATAGTTTGAAGATAGAGAAGGTGACAAAGAGAAGGCACACTACAAGGAGGATTTCAAATCTATGTAGATTGACCACAGTCAATTGTTATAGAAGGAGATTGCTGAAATTGTCAAAGTTAATGCTAAAGTCATTGTGTATATTCCAAGTTATATTTTTATAAAGATATATGTAGATATCACCAAGTGGTTGATCAGTTTGAAAGATCATTGGAGAGCTAGTAGTTGTGAATCCCTGCAGCCACTGTTCACTATTAAAGATCCCAAGCAAGTGCCAAGTTTATCAAGCAGATTGCTATCAAAGAAGATTTAGGTGCAAAAATAAAAGAGAAAGTTGTGCAAATATTGTAACTATAAAAAAGTTGTTCATTGCTTTTGAAGGAGAAGTCGAGGGTTTAAGGATCACTGACCACTCAAAGAAGAAAGCTACCATTTTGTTGTTTGTAGAAGCTGTTGTATTCTCAAGTGGAAAGGCTATAAGTATTATTGTATAAAGAATATTATTGGTTTAAGACAAAGCATGGAGAAAAGAATATTATTGGTTTAAGACGAAGCACAGAGAAAAGAGTCTAAATAAGCAACAATTGATCATGGAGATTTTTGAGCTATTTTGAGAAATCTGCTAGCCATTTTATAGTCCTTGAAGGATTCTTGTTTAAAATGCAAATATTGGTAAAAGTTGTTAGTTAAGAAATTGTTGCAATAGTTGAAGAATGTATGAAAAAGATTAGATTAGAAGAAAATGCAAATCACAAATGTAGTTGTAGTTATTGATGCTTAGTGAAGTTAAAAGAAGAAGTCAAGTCAATTCCCGAGCGGAATGAAAAATGCAGATCATTATAAAACTATTGAGGAATACACCATGATAAAAGGAGAGTGCTATAGAAACAACCAAGAGGATCCAAAGCCACAGTCAAGGAGAACATGAAAAGAGCCGTATCTCTCAATTCATTTGCCATTCTAAAGAAAAGGTGATTACTATTTTTATTATGAAAAGTTTTATTATGCATTGAGAAAGTGATTTGAAGATCATATAGGTGAAAGATATCAAGTTGTAAAAATTATGAAGACGCCTGAAAATTGTTTTGATTAAAGAGATGTCACTTTTTGCAGCATTTAGAAGGTGCCATAGTATGTTTTGTGTTGTCCATTTTGAAGTTGTCTTTGTAGATAATAGTGTTGAACACACCAAAATATTGGGGGGTGTGAATTAGTATTTTATTAAGACTCAAACTTCTCAACAATGTTTGTGTTTCAAACTCTATTTCATAAGTAAAATAGTTCTTATTGAAATGAAATCCTAAAGAAATAGAACATACAAGATAATTACACATGAAGGCACTAGGTTTACGTTGAAAAGTCAACAAGGGAAAAACCAAGTGAGCAAGCTACTTGGAGCTATTGTCTAAAACCCACCTCACAAATATAACAATAATACACTAAACTTTATTGGCTACAACCCAAAGGAAGCTGAAACTCCTTGAAAAATAATTTTATGTTTATAACCAAAGGAAGTTGACTACTCCCTACAAATTATAATAGAAGTAGGCTATAACCTCAAGAATAACATACATGGTAGGGATTGATGGTTAATTTCATACTATAATATGTCTTCTCAACATTAGCTACTTTAAGCTCATAATCTTATCATTACTACATGTCCATGTTACAACAAACTTGATCTTCAATTTTATACCCTAAGCATTTTTTTAAAAACATCAATTAGGTCAACCTCAAGGTAAAGTGTAGATGAAATGTGTAACACCTAACTAGTTAGATAGGAAACACACATGCCAAGAGAAATCACACATTGCAGTTCATACCAAGGTTTAACTGAGCCCAAAAATATCTTAACACATCCTCCAAAGTTCACGTAAACACAAATACATGGCAAAAATGTGAAAACATGCCCTGTTAGCCTAATAACGACAAATCACCCAAAATATCAACTCTAGACAACATGTAGATATATTCATGCACATTATATGGTTTTCCAAATATCCCTATACTCTCCTTTAACAATTTTAGACTATTTCATGTTGGCATAAACAATTGAACATTGATGATGGTACCCCTAATATACTCTAACTACACAGTCTTGATGACAAACCATGTTTGCAGTAGACAAAGGTATTTGAAACTTGAATTGAACATACCACGAGCTTATCTTTTAATTAGTAAAGCATGAAATCAAGATGCAATGAAATGCAGTGACCACAATTAACCCCTTTAACCAACAACAAGACTTGTCTTCACTCATATAGCTCTAAAATATTTTGTGTTAAGCCTCATAATCTCAAACTTGGACCACACATACTTGAGAGAAATTAAAAACTATCTTCTTTATCTATAGAATCATATCTTCAACTGTAGTGAAATGTGGTACATTCTCCTAACACTATGTCACTTTTCTTGACTTGAACTTTTCTTAACCAAATTCTTTCAAACTCTTTGTAACTTTATTTAACTAGAGAAAAGCCACATGACTTCACAAAACATGAATTCCATGACATCTCCAAAATATATTTACTCAATTTAATTATGACCTATGGATATATAAAATCTTATTCTAGACATATCGTGGTAGCTTGGGTGTAGTGTACTTATGTATCAAGTAGCTCACCATTAAATAATATTATATCAAACTCATAACTTAGCTTGTTATCCTTATGCAATACAACACATATCATATTCCATTTAAGAAATGAAAATTTTGAAATATTTAGTATATTTCAAGGCTTAATAAGTATGAGGTATTTTTGTAGCATGTCTGGTTATGATATATTATTATTAAGATTTCATTGTGATATTTCTTAGTAAAATACATTGTATCTTATTTCATGAGTAGTGTTTCACATGAACCCACCTCTCATGATAATTTTAGTGGTCCACTTAGCATTTATTACATATAGGTGATGTTGATAGGGAGAAGTCAAATATTAGATTTCTTGGGAGGTTACCCATTTGAGCACTACTCCAACTCAAATGTTCTTAACCATGGAAATTCCTCCAAGATCAAGCCCACCTAACTTACTATATTATTTAACAATAAAACCAAAATCTAAACATGCTAAAAACTATCACTATCTAATAATCAACTGTAAGATTTCTTTTTAAATACAAACCAAAATGTTTTGCATGGTAATTTTTAATATATTATGTAGAACTAAAGAAACATATATTTGTAATTTGGATTTACATAAGGAAATAAACCAAGATTTTCAATAAAGAGCTCATGTTTAAGAAAAAATTGTACTATATTGATACATAAAAATATTTGGTATAACCACTGCATTTGTAGTTCATCTTTTGTAAAGTTCAGAGGTCTTGAAGTAACTTGTCATAATCACTCCATTTTTATTTCATCCTTTGTAATGTTAGATGTCCTAATTGGGATTAAAGTTTGTTTGTTATTGTTTCATACAACCAACTTTTTGATTTCACATTCTCAGTATATCATAGACATTCAACATGATTTGATATCAATAAAAATATCAATTAATTATATGAATTGAAGGTATCTAAGTTAAGATGATTTATATATCACTATAGGCATCTAAAAATGATCAACGCTTGCGGTGTCATACTTTAACATATCCGCGTGACCTTATTTTAGGGTTTTCACATCCTATTAACATTTCTTCTATGTCGCACTCTCGATCTTTATTATTTGTCAATATTTTGTCATTCTTCTGTGTTTCTTGCATTTGTTGCATTTTCAATTAGGTCTTGTCAATATTACCATTATCAATTGTGATGTTTTGATTATTATCAATATTATCATGTCAATTGGACATCGTCAACCCTTCTCAATGTCAAATTAGGGTTTTGTCCCAATCAATCATCAATTTATCAATCTGTTATCAATCTGTGATCGATTTGTCATTGGTCTTTGGTCATTCGACCTTCATCAATTTGACCTTTTATCAATATTTGCTCGATTTGTCATTGATCTCAATCAATCATCATTTCTAGTCAATTTGGATCGATTAGTCATTGGTCCTCATAAATTGACGTCTATCAATTTCATCCTTGTCAATCTTGTTCAATTTATCATTGATCTTTATCAATCAACATTGACACTTAATCAATTATCCAATTTTCATCATTAAATCATGATCAAATTGACCCTATATCAATTATCTTTTGTCATGACCTAATTATCATCCTTGCATTTCTAGTTCATCTCCTAGGGTTCTGTGATTTAATCATCCTATTTGTCATTTTCCTTCTAGGTTAAATAATTTATTCATTTATCCTAAGTCTTCTTATCATTTGGCTAATTAATTCCCCCTCTTTTGTGAATTAATTAATGAATGAAAACTTATTAATTAATTCACCTAATCTACTGATTTCCTAATTTCTAATTTCATCACTTTCTAATTTCCTAATTTCTAATTCATCATTTCCACCTAATTTCCTAATTGCTAGATCCTAATTTCCAACTCATTATCTCTCTCAAATGGCTCATATTTTAGTGCTTTAATTTGGAAGCATGTTTCCTTATTCGTCATGGGTTTGGATATTGCATCTTATCCTAACATTAGATTTGATGGCTAGTCTTATCCTCTTGCATGGAAAGTGCGCAATGACATTTCTTTCTAAATCTTATTTTTCCCATTTTTTAATCCAATTGCATCTAATATCGATTTCTTGCTAATTGTTGTCCTCTCCAATTTTTTTATAAATTGGATGCATTTCTCATCAGAATATCAACCACTCTTCTAGTATCCTCGTGTTGTCAAAATCGATTTTGCTTTCATACTTTGCTTTTGTACTTGTAGGTGAGATCCACAAATCCTCTATTTGGAGGAGAAAGGAGGACACTAGAGAGATATGAAGGAGATTCTTTGCTTCTATGGTTTGCAATTTGATTAGCATTTTGTCTTCATAGCTTCATTGCATGTAATAGGATCAATTTCATCACAATCTAGTTTTTGTGGTTGAGCTAGTTTAGTATTGCGTTGATGTATTCCATTTTCTTATCTACAATAACAAATGCATAAATCAATAATCATAATAATAAATTTTTTTAATTGGGTAACATAATTATAGTCATAAATAATTAATGTATTGAGTAAAGAAGCCACAATACTATTATATAGTCTAAACATATAAGTCATTATGTATACATCCCATAAAGTATAGTTAAACATTATGATGCGAATCTAAATTTCATTTATAAAGTATATTGATGGCAATACAAAACATCATCAATAAGTATGATATTAGTACCAAAAGAAAGTCACATACAAGATACATAGGCATGATGAATTACACTTATAATATTTATTTCATGATTCATTATAAAACTTAATTCATAAACTTACATCTAACTTGGTAAAAAAATTAGTAAGAAATAGTCACAAAAGCCTCTTAACATATTATTTCAATACAAATGATTTAGTAATCTTGGTGTGGGGGTTGCATGTTATTCTATTGAAAGGGTCCAATTGAATGAATGGATTAGGGAAGCAATAGTAAAATGAACTATTTGATGAGCCAACAAAAGTTTTAAGCAGATCTTCTTCCAACTCCAAATGATATCAACTCAAAATGTTGTCCCTTATACTTCATCTTACTATATCTTTGGTATAAATTTTAAAGATTCCTTCCAATTTGTAGGATCTCTTTCAATTGCCTACACATTCACAATCACCATGGTGTGCTTGGTATCATATATACTGCCACCTCATATGAGTTGTCTGCTCTATGGGGCAATACCAAAGGAAGTGAGGTGTAGTCAAAACAGTTCTTCCACTAAAGCATGTAGATAAGGTAGATGATCTATATTAGATTTTTCCACAACAGTTCTTCAAAACAGTTCTTGGTTTCTAATGATGGTAGGTTTTTGAGGCTGAGAAAAAGGTTTCTCTGGACAATGGTGCCTCAAAAAGGGGTTTCATTTTTGTAGATCTACGAAAACCCTTCTCTATTTTGGTTGGAGAAAGGTCTTTGTCTATTGATAACAATGCTCTTTATTCTCCTAACGATGTCTCCAAGTTTTCGGAGTATGCTATGAAAAACGGTGTTGAGAATGGTTGTGGAGGCGCGGTCTCTTCTGTGAGGAATGGTAAGTTGGTTATTTCTTCTCTCCATTTCTTGAAGGTTGATTCTAGTAATGTTGGTAGGGAAGTTTCTTCTAAGGTTAAGACAGATGGTCATGAGTTTGGTTTTAATTTTATGAAAAGGGTGTTGTCCTTCATTCCTTGCTATTGATTTTTGGTTTGTCTCTAACATCTTGATCGAAAATGAGCTAAATGACCAGATCCAAATTAATATTTCAAATTATTTTGTTGAGAAGGCTTCTGTTCAACTTGGGTCATCTCTTGTTGGGAGATTTTGTGGTACTTGTCCCAATGTTGACTCAATCAGAAGATGGGTGCTTTGGGTTTGGAAGCTTTTCAACAATGTTGAGGTAAAATCAATGCCGCATGATTTTTTCGTCCTCTTTCTAATTTGTAGGATTGTAATAGGATTATTTTAGCTGGACCTTGGTTTATGGGACATTGGTTTGTGCTTCCAACAATGGGTTCTTAACGAAGAGTACTACCAGTTTGGGTTCGTCTGCCTAGACTACCATTGGAATTTTGGAATGAAAAGATTTTAATGTCTATATCCAACTCATTTATGTGTTATGGTGCATAGATAAGGCTACCAAATTTAAGAAATGGCTGCTATATGCTAGAATCTCTATTCTGTGATTGATTTGTTTTGCAACCGTCCAAATACCAAATTTTGGTCATAGATTTTGGAGACCTCTTTTGCCATTTCACATGAGGAAATCACCACTGCAGGTTTTCATGCCGAGAGAGACAGTCATGAGTGGGCCTTATTGCTGAGAGTCTAATGAGTGGGCCGTATTTCCCCAGTTGGAGAGGGTTTCCCACAAGGAGGAAGATTTAATAAGAAATACGCGCAGAAAGCCAAACGACCCATTGCCCTTCCATTGAATGAATTTCAGATCTGTCTGTTCGGAAAGCTATGAGTTCGTTTCCTAAAATATAACTCGATACATACACTGTAAAAAACTGTCCTTTACGCATATATTATTGTGATAAACAATATAATTCGACACACCCTAGAAAACTGTTGGCAAAAAAAATAAAATTGATTAGTATTGATATAGAAATACATAAGTTGATGTTGGTATTTAGTATTTTTTAATAGATATTGATACATAAATTGATAAATTGATAGCAGTATTTAATATTTTTTAATAGATATTAGTATAGGAATAGATAAATTGATGGCGATATTTGTTATTTGTTAATTAAAATATTATAAAAATTTATTTAATTATTTTTTAATTGCAATATCATATAGAAATGATATTAATATATAATAAAATTTTAATTATAAAATGATGGTAACATTTTATAATTTTCTAATTGTAATACAATATTGAAAGGTTATAAAATTGGTAGTGTCTATTTTCGTTGTAGTTTATAGTCGTTATGATTATCCTAAGTTTCCTCATCGATGAGACTTTAGAACTCTAGTGTAGGCTACGAATATGTCGAATGGGTATTGATTGCTGTTCAACAACCTTGCATTTTTCATAAACATTTCATTTCAATTTCTTTATTAATTATTATTGCATGATTCCAAAAGATTGAAATTAGATATTTAGTACGCATACAAGGCAAATAGGCATGATGCATTACACACTTTCTCAATATTTATTTAATGGTTCAGAACATCAATTAACATAAACTTACATCAAATTTGGTAAAAGACTTGCATAACCAAAAACTCATCGCAAAATTCTTTGACACTTATTTCTAACATTTTATTTTAATATAGATGATTCAATAATCTTGGTGTGGGGATTGCATGCAATTCTGTAGCCTTCTTTAATATTATTCCAAAGGCATCAGTCATGTCTACTTTCTCATAATTCATCCCTTTTGGAAGTGTCCAATTAAAAGAATGGATTAAGGAAGAAATAGTAAAATGAACCATTTGATGAGCCAAAGGAAGTCCTAAGCATATTCTTCTTCCAGCTCCAAATGGTATCAACTCAAAATCTTGTCCCTTATAGTTTATCTTACTATTCTCAACATTAAAAAATCTCTCTGGCATAAATTTTAAAGGTTCCTCCCAAATCTTAGGATCTCTTCCAAATGCCCACACATTCACAATCACCATGCTATGCTTGGGTATCATATATCCTGCCACTTCACATGAGTTATCTACTCTATGAGGCAGTGCCAAAGGAAATGGTGGATGTAGTCGGAAAACTTCTTTCACTACAGCATGGAGATAAGGTAGATGATCTATGTCAGATTCTTCCAATCTTCGATTGAAATCAATTAGCTCTTGTAGTTCTTTTTGTGTTTATTTCATTACATGGAGATTGACAACGAGTTCCACAATAGCCCATTCTACTATGGTAGTAATAGTATCACTACCACCAGACAAAAGTTCCTACATGATCATAAAAGAGCCACTCGTCAATCATCAATCATTGTAATGATGAACCTTGAATGATATAAAAGGCTTACAAAATCTAACCTGAAAACATTCAATCTAAATGTAATTTCTATCTATACTTAGTTATGACACTTACCATGATTAAAACCCTAATATTTTGCAGAGTGAAATCATGTGCAGTCAAATCGAGTAGAATGTCGAGAAAGTCTTTTTCCTTGGGAAGACCCACGCCTTATCTCCTCGCCGCTAGCCGAACTTGTATGAATACATCGAAGTATTCATGTAATCACTTACGATGGACAACCAGATCATGGTTCACACCCTAAGGATCATGGGAACCTCAGAAATGGATAAAAATCGGCCAAATTGGGTTTTCCGGCCAACTTCACCAATTCACCAAAAGAGTTCCTCAATTCTAAAGACTCTGGATTGTTGGGATCGAACAAATTCTTACTGAAGATGGCGTTGCTCATGAGATTAAGACCCACGTAGAACACCAAATGTGCAATATTTAAACTTTTTCCCCTCTGTTCGAAAATCATTCGAATTGTCTTTGAGACTTGACCTCTTCTCAAATATTGCTTGGGTTGGAGTCTGCTTGGAGTGAAGAGCTCTGTGGTAGCAATTTGTGTAGTACCCTCCTCATTTGAAGTCATTAGACTCATTTTATTATTGTTTACTTTTAGTGGATATATTACCATGATGTGTTATTCAAACTTATATGACATTATTTAATGCTTTATCTGGATGTGAGATGCATAATTTATTTGCAGTATTTACTGACACTTTACTTTATCTATGCAATGGGAAATTATATGTTGTGTGTCTGCGAGTGTATTGGATGCAAGGGGACGATTTTCCTTCACTCACTCCGGTGAGACAGGGAACGTCGCGATTCTCCTTCATCAATGTGCATGCAGTGTTTTCTATATTGTATATATGCATGTGTGGTTCGGTGATGCAGGATATTACAGGTACAAGTGCCAGGTAGGTACGGGGTATCGTCTTCACCTGGCTTCACAAGTCTGAGTGTGCCTTATATTGTCCGATGGAAGTGGAGGAGGTAGTAGTTGACCCTATTTTACCCTATTACACTCTTGTGAGTGTCGTCAGTTGGTCGTCCTATCAGTTTGTTTGGTCTTTGTATTTTGTCGTTTCATTTTTTATGAGTTTTTGCTTGGGGTTTGCTCATTTTGTGTGTTTAGTGGATTTAATTAATTAATTAAATTTATGGAGTTATCTCATAGTTGGTATTTTTGGAATTATGTATTTTATGCATTGAGATTTTAAATTTAAATAATTAAAATAAGTTATTAAATTAAGTTGCAAGCTGCATGATATTAGAAATAAATTTTATTTAAATTTTAGTGAAAAATAAACTAGATGAATTTCATTTATTGTTTCCTAGAATTTTAAATAAATAAAAGAATAAAAGAATAAATAAATAAATAAAAGAATGAATTAGAATTAAAGTATCGCTTTAATTCCTTTTTTAGGAAATTAATTAATTTGCATGAGAAAAAAAAAGAAAAAAATGATTTTTTCTTATTGCATGTTAATTCTATTCCTTTGTTAGGAATTAGAAAAGAAAAATAAAATTGTTTTTAATTACTAAAATTAAATATTAGGGTTTTTGGGTAAAATATATGCAACCTAGAGTTTTAGTTTAAAAGGGGAAGATATCTTTTTATTTTGGGAGTCACGGGAAAGAGGCAAAGATTTTGTTGAAGAAAAATTATTGGAAGCTTAGATTTTGGTGAAGAAAAATTGTTTGGAAGCTTGTTAAAGGATTGAATCTCTTTTACAAAGTTCTTCCTGGAAAGCTCTACGAGGTTGGGTGGCTTCTTCTGGTTTTTTGTTTAAAGAAAATATTTTATTTCTTCCCTTTTTCTGAATGATGTGTGTGTATAATATTTGTTAAATCCAAAATCCTTTTTGGTTATTTTGTGTTCTTGGTTAAAATTCATTCCTTAAATTAATTTTAGTTTATGGAAAGAGATTATGTCCTGGGTGTTTGTAAATTAAATTTTGTGAAGTTTGGGAAGGATTATTCTGGCAAAATTTTGCCAAGATGTTTTACTGTTCTTAAAAGTTGCAAGTTTTGGTAGAAAATGGGTTTACAGATAAAATACTCCCTTTTGTTGTGGTTTGGTTTCGATATTTGGCTATGGTTGTTCTATCAATAATTGTGTGATCTTTGGGTAATTATTTAGTTGCTTTAGTAATAGATCTAGTTTTAATTAAATTTATTTGGGTTTTAGAAGTTATGGGGAAATTATTTTATTTAATTATTCTAGGGAAATTGTACTAATTAAATTCTGGGAAAAATATTTTTTTTGAAAAAAAATGAAATCCATAGTATTTTTATGCTTTTGAAAATTTTAAATAAATAAAAAAAAAAATGGGGTTTAGGGCAAGTCGGTAGCAACTACCAATGGTAGTATGCTATCGGTGATAGCATCTTCTATCGTAAGGTAGCAGTGCTACCATGTGTAGTGGGGGTTTAAATGAATTCACTTTTCCCTGTGTAAATTTTGTGCAGAGTTTGGGTTTTTCGGTTTTCGTGCCAAGTTGTTTAATTAGGATTTTTAATTAAATTTTGATATATATATATATATATATATATTTATTCATATTAAAGCTTTTTTTAAAATTCTGGGCACTAGGGGAGAGGGACCAGTAGTCATTAGGGATAACTTCGTCAACATGTAGCCGTCACATGGAATATCGTAAGACCATTTTTTTTTAGAAATGTAATATGGACACATAACTATCTACAACTAAGGTTTGAAGGCGTGACTCATCAGGCAAGTCGTCAAAATAACACATCTAGTGTAAAGTGTCAAAAAAATGACTTTTTAAAGATTCGACCAAAACTTAATCTAAAAATCCCTAGTTGTTGAATTAAAAAATATCATTTGTAATTAATATAATATTGTATTTTTATGTAAAATATAACTTATATGAAACTTAAGTGGACCAAATGCCTATTAGTAATCATTAATGTGTGTTATCTCTAACTTTTATATCCAACACCAAAGGACCAATAGTTGAACACAAAACAACATATTATGATATAAAATAAAACTTATATGAACACAAAAGGACCAATTGTTGAACAGTTGAATCTTTGGACAATCCCTCACATTTCATGGAGAAAAACAAGGTATTTATTGAGTTCACCTTTTATATTTGTGATAAGACAAATTACTAATATGAAATACTCCAATGCATATGGATTGCTACCCCAATAGTTGTACACATAAGAATAATATTTTTACACTATGATAATAGTACTTGTTTAAGTATCTTATTTTATAAATGACACACTTATAGTGGATAGCTATGATATTTTATTTGAAACAAAAAAATCTATTTCACTTGTTAATTAGTGTATTTATGCATTTTTTATATAACATTTATAGGTTCTCTTATGTTCAAGTATTGGTCCATTTTGATCAACATTTGGCCATTTTTTTATTTACATGTGGATTATTTATTTACATTATATAGTATAAATATGTGGCAAGATTGGATATTATATCCACAATTGCTATAACGACTATTGGACCCCGTACAACTATTGGTCCCTCTCCCCTATGTCAGAGAAGAATTATTTAATACTGTGCTTGATTTCATGTTATAATATATATATTTTGTATTATGATTATAAGGTATATGAAATATATATACGATGAATATATATATATATATATATATTTTACTTATATTATTTTTTTATATAAATATAATTAATTCAGAAATTGGTTGTTTCCAGAAAAGCTTATAAATTAAGATTCTGTATTTATGCTCGGAAATACATTAGGAGATTAATTTATATGTGAATTTATTTAACCTTATTGGACAAATGAAAACATAGATTTCTTTGTATTAATATAGTTGTATTTTCTTACTTTCTGGAAAATCTTTAATTGCAAGTATTTTATGCTTTTGGTTGTTTAAAGAAAAGATTGCATGTATTAGGATCTTGTGTAAATGGTGTTTGCAGTCAAGCTTAATTTCATTACATTTCTGGTTGAGTTGTCGTTATGTCATATGTTGTTATATCTCCTTAGTTAGGTGTTGTTGTATAACCCTGTTGATGTGAGTCATTGTGTGTTTTGTTCCAAATGGTCAATCCTTGGTTAGTGATTGTGTATCCTTCACCTGTGGTTTGTCAGGATTAGATATGGTTGTTAGTCTCACCATAGAGTGGCTTTCGAGCAGGGGTCATGCCCAAAGTGGATGGTAGGATAACCCTTCAAAAGTCAGTTAAGAAGTGATAACCTAATAATTGATTAGGGGGTGGGTAGCTAAAATATTAACTAAGATAATGTGCCTCACACATGGTTGAGTGCTTGTATAGGCTCAAGATGTGGTGAGAAGGCCTAGAATGGAAAACTTACCACCTTGTCTTCACGAAAGGATTGGTAGGGTCCGCATGAGGCTTAGATAGAGTGGGGGGTTCGGGAGAGGTTACCAGGATAACCTAAGATGGGGGTCAAGACCTATGGAGGCCTACCTAGGGTAACCACCTTAAACCATGCGATGACACTCTCTCCTTAGAGTCACTAGTGTTTGTGAGTTGAGTCACATGGATGTTTGCAGAGTCATGTAGTTATGTCGTACTTGTCTTATTTTGCTTGCTTGAGGGTCTTCTACTATCTCCTAGCACAGTGGGGTGGTTCTATTTTGGGATCACATGGTCGGGTGGTAGTGCCACTTCCCATCAGATGTTCTAGATTGTATCTTCAGATGAGGATAGGCTTCGTTGGTGTTTCTTGGTTCATGTTTCATGTACCAACTCATGTTCGTGATCTTTTGTAACCTTGATATTGTAACTTTTGGATTCCGTGGTATTTTTGGAAGCCATGTATTTATGGATATTGTAATATTATGTCAGTGAAATGTATGTTAATTCAGTTTCTTTGATCTTTTGTATATATGGTTTATGGATAAATAAATGCATTGGAATACTTTGATTCTTTCATTATGGAATTTAGATGTATGTGTAGTTTTAATCTTAAGCATTTAATTTACCTAATTAAATGGACAATTGGATTAACCATGATGTTAATATAATCTATGAATTAATCTTCATTAGTAACCCTTAGGAAATCATGTGTTAGACTTCTGTTGTGTTATTAAATGTGCAATTGTTATAATTAATGCACTTAATCTTTTTTTTAAAGAATGTTTCACCCTTTAGTTGCCTAGTTGTGTTGTTTTCCTTTAGGGTTCCTAGCGGGGCATTACAATTCACCTCAATTTCTGCCAGTAATCTCCATAATGAGCAAAAGCAATTTAAGATTTGTGGTGAGAAAGAACCTTTGCTGCTTCTATCAGAGTCCGTCCTGCAAAGTTTTGGTCGTGGGTTTTGAAGATCTCCTTTTCCATTTCAGAGGATGAAACCACCGCAATAGTTTTCATGCTGAGGGAGAGTCATGAGTGGGCTATATTGCTGAGAAAGAGCCCACAAAGATTCATTGGGGTTTTTCCCCAGTTGAAGAAGGTTTCCCACAATAGGCCAGGCAGGAGGTCCAGAAGGAAGATTTTCCCTACTTTTCTTCATTCTTCTCCTGATTAATTCTAATAAGAAATACGCCATCACACTGCTTACCAATGCAGAAAGCCAAAACACCCATTGCACTTCCATTGAATGAATTTCAGCTCTTTCAAAAGATATCATTTTCCTTGTAAAGATTTGTATATATAAAGAACTTAGCATCTTTGACCTAAGATGGCAAGCGCAACATTCATGGAATTCGACAAAAATGTATGTATGTAAAAAACATATTTCGTAACGGTCATTGTTATCTGTCTATATAAAAATACATTTTACAATAATATCTTCTCAAGAATAGTAATTTTATCTTTGATCGAACATGATCATGTTCGTGATGTATATAAAAACATATTTTGTAATGGCCACTGTCATCTGTATATATATATATATATATAGATGTATTCGACAATAATAGCTTATACACAATCATGTTACTTTTGTATATATAAATATGTTGGTGTAGATGTATAAAAATGACCATATTCCTAAATGAATATTTTATGTTCATTTCTCTATTTAATTAAATCTAATTTAATTAAATTATCCACATTCCTCTATTTAATTAAGTAAATTACTCAATTAAATTCACTATACTATTTAATAGGATAAATTCATTTTATTCAATTAAAGCCCCTATCCACTTTTTAATTAAATTCAAATTTAATTAAAATAGTTATCCTAAATTAAATAAATCTAATTTATTTAATTACAACCAAATTGAATTAAATTCAATTAAAATCCTACACCTCCCACTTGCAAAATCCTACACCTCCCACTTGCATCCTAACCCTCTTTCTAACCTCTTCTAGATTCTTCTAATCTTAATTAATTAACCCAAATCCATCCATTAGCCCTTTCCCCTAAATTTGAGGAGGTCACTTCTCAAATTTGGAGCAAAGTCTTCAAAATGCATTATAGCCTTTATCCATTCAACAAGCTAACTTGTTGAATGCCCCCAAATTTGGAAGGACTCTTACAAAGTTATCCCCAAAGTTTTCATAACCATTAATGGTTAGCTCAAACCCTCTTACATGGTTAAAGAATTTCCATAAACTCAACCTCCATCTAACCCAAGGGTCTCATCAAGCATTTATTGCTTTGACCATGGTTATCCTTAAACCTTTGCACAAGAGTTTATCCTTTGGGTAAAAGCCTTATCCAATGGATAACCTTAACCTAACCTTAACCCTTAACTCCTAGGATAACCATGAGGTCTTCTCAAGCATTTAATGCTTCTTACACCTCCTCTCAACCAACCTTATGTTGACAATTGTCACCATTTCATTGGTGCCAATTGCAAACATGGATTCCCAACTTTCAAACTTGGCCCTTGATTATCTCTTTCAATTATGGCCATCCATTGCCCTGTTTTTGCTATAAATAGAGCTCTCATTCCTCCATTTTTCATAGATATCCAAGTCTTTAGTATCTCACTTATACTCAAATCCATTCAAGCTTTCATATTTTATATGCTCATCATTTAGCTTCTCTTTTAAATCAAGAATTAATCTAAATATGCTAATTTAGAGTATGTTCCTTATCATATAGCTTAAATCATGAACTAATATAGCATGCTAGGATAGTTTTGTTTACTAACCTTGTCATCTTATAGCTAGTTTATTGCACTTGTAGTATCATGCATAGCTTAGGATGCATCTCATCTTAAAATCAACAAAAGCATCCCTCATTCTTGCATTTGCCATCCCTAAACCATTTTGCTCAATGATCTGAGAGCAAAAACATTGGTTTGAGGGACCGTACAAGATAGAGAACCATGGAACCATCGTTGGGAAGCTGAGCCATACTTCATGACTCCATAGCTTGCACCAAGAAGTCCTGTGGGTGTGTGAGCAAGGCTCCATATTGCTTAGTTTTTCACATATTAAGTTCTATCGGCCCGCTTTTCCTGCATATAGTTGGTAATGGATGTGTCATTTATTTATATATAAATGTATTTGATAATAATATATGATCATGTTTCTTTTATCTAGATAAATATATTGAGTAGTGGTCATTGTCATCTGTCTAATTTATATTTGATAATAATAGTAGTATCTTTTACAATAATGGTAATATTTTTGATTGAACACAATGTTCATGTTTCTTTTTTCATATATAAAACTAGTTTTATAATCTAAAGTTACACATTTGTGGTTTAGCCGAGGTAGGCGTGTGATGTAACTGTTTTGGCTCAAGCTTAACACTCTGAATCTCTTTTTTGGTTGAGGCATGGCCTCCCGAATGTACTCTTTGCATTAACTAACGATTTTTAATACCAAAAAAAAAAAAAGTTACACATTTGTTCAAGTGGTTGAGATTAATTGGTTGAAGTAATGAGTTCTTATTATGGAAACTTGAGTTCAAATCCCAAAGAGATATCTAATATGGAATTCTAAAGTATGACTCTTCATCTTCTATAGTAAGCTTCTAATGTGGAGGTGGTTTTTAAATAATCAGATGTCTTCCATAGGTGGTTTCTAGCATGGTTGTTTGAAAGAAGCTATTATTAATATCAATGTTGTTCTCACACGAGCTTGCATTGATCTCATATTGATGCTTGTATGAGAAAAATATTTGTCAACTATTATTAATATAAAAAAATAAATTATAGTGTAAAAAAATGTCTTTTAGGTAGATATTCTTGCTTTGGTCTGTAATCTTACACGCTTAATCAATTAAAAATAAATAAAATTGATAGATATGAATATAGAAATTCACAAATTGATAGTGATATTTAATAATTATTTAATTGTAATATTAAATGTTACTATACCAATAGTTTTTATTCTCATTGAAATTTATTGTGATTTGTATTCGCTATGATTATCTAAAACTTTATCATTAGTGAGGCTCTAAAAGAAATCTATTCTAGGAAATGGATGTTTGAAATGGGTATTGATTGTTATTAAATAACCTTGTCTTTTTTTTTATAAATTTCACTTAAATTTTTAATAATTTTTTTTATATACCATTTAATGTGTTTTTATCCATTGTGACTCTATTTAGTAAATTTTTTTAACTTGATTACTAGTTAAAATAAAAATTATTGATAGTGATCATTTTCTATTATATTTCATAATTATTAAATTGATTCTTTATGATTCTCTTAGTGTAAAGATCTAAAAATGGTCCCTTTTTTACTTGCATATATGTTGGTTATCCAATCACTAATCCTAGTGAAATTGGCATACAATCTATTTCAATCCTTAACTTCACCCCCTTACACACATTCTATATTATTGGAAACTCCCTTATAAAGATATAGAAAAATGGAAGGCATCCCATCACATACAATTGATAGATTTCTTTCTAACTCATCTGTCTTGATTCTGAGTAAAAAAAAATTTAACTCATGTGTGCACAGGCTAGGGCCCTGGGATCATTTGTGTTCTCACTACTATACCTTAACTTCACTTCCATTCTTCTTGCAGGAATGGTGACAATTGTTACCTTTGTAGTGATGGTGGGGGCTGATTGAATTCTTCCTCTTCTCCAACTACATTCTCACCATAATCCTTAGTCTAGATTATTTCCTTAGTAGCTTCCATATATGCAACTAGAGGTCGTTGATCTAGCTTTCGATTCTTTGGAGGTTGCTCCTAAGAAATGTTAGGAGTGTGTGAATTTTCAAGGAAGTAGGTGCCTTTGTGGAACATATTGAAATACTATAGGATCCTTCCCTTTCTAGTGGAAGCCTATGGTGGAGGAGCAACATAGGATCTTCTTTTTGGTTTATATACATGCCTCTGTTATTCTGCTGGAGATTTTTCTGCTAGCTGACCTACTTTCTCCAACATTGTATGAATCCTTTCAGTTGGATCACCAACATCTGCAAATGCATCCTAGTAATTAGGATTTCTTTTCTTCCATTTTCTTCTCCTTTCTTGATTCTCTCCCACTTAGCCCGTCTAATGGCAATCTCTCTAACAGTCATGCAATTATTGGCTATATCTTCTTCATACATCATCTCATGTAAGAATGCAGTCTTCGTGAGTCTTGTTCTATTGGCCCATTTTGTATGACTTCAATATGGAGTAAATTTTTATATTTTACCAAAACATTATATCAAATACCCTTTATAAGGTGAAAGAATTATATGTTGCAAAGGAGCTAAAAGCATAGTCTAATTAAAAGATACTAGTTGAACGTGAAGTGGTGTAAAAGTAGTAGGTTTTGTGATTCAAGATGGTAGTTCAAAAGTGATTGAAAATTTCTAGATGGCTTTGAATGTGAAAATAATGAAATTATGTTGAATGTAGTGGAAGAAAATGATATTTAGCAGATGTAGTTAGAGTGTATGCCATTTTGGGCCAAGCTTCCATTGAATGGATGATTCATGGATTGGAGGATATAGTGCCCACCCTAACAAAACTGATAATTTAGTCTTTTTTTGAAATTATGAGGTTCAAGTAGTATTTTTTGTTAAATTGATTTATGTCATTTATTGTAACTAAAATTCAGAAAATAAAACAATCATGTATGGATTTTGAAATGAAGGGAGAGGGAGCGAAGGTGGGACGACTAGTTGCACGGGAAGCTAAAAGCGGAGAGGAAGATTCTGGCGATGATGATGAGGACCAATCCTTTCTCGTTTGCCAATGTTTGCCTTCCGTGTGCGCTTGGTCAGAGGGTTTCTTTGGTTCGGGGTGGTGTTGGAGTGAGTTGTTTTAGGTTGCTGACAATGTTTCTGCCCCCCTCTTTCCATGTGTGGTCGTTGGTCTACTTGATGCACTTGGTTGGTATGGAAGTTGGAGTTCCCGTGCTGTTTTATTTTGTGGGTTGTTTGGGCTGTGCGGTGGGGTGTTAGGGTGGAGCTCCAGGGAGAGGCATTCCTTTGTTGTTGCCTTAGTTATCGGGGTTGTTCTACCCATTGAGTGTGACTTCTTTTGTTTGTTGTTTCTGTACCGCTTCTTTGCGTTTGTTGTTGGGGTTTCGTGAATTCTATACTCTCATGGTTTTTTTGGGGTGTGGTTGCTGCACCACCCAACTTAGGTTATGGGCTTTTCTTCTCCTTGTTCGCACTTCTGAAGTTTCTATGCGAGCTATCTATTAGAGGGTCTTCTAGTGTTTTTTGCTGCTCTCTATCTTTGAGATGCCTTTGGTGGAGGAGGTCTATCTTTCTCTGGTTATATTTCTTGGTTCTCTTCCACCCCTATGTTGTGGCTTTTGTTGTGCTCCCTCATCTTGCTTTCATGGCTATGTTTCTCATGCTTAATTTTATGCATCTTTGGGCTTCTCTGATCTTTCCTATGGAGGTGGTCCTGTCTTATATTGAGGGGAAGATGGATGTGGCTAGAGTTGTCCCTTCTCTTCTTGAGGTGGAGTTGGATGCTATTAGATTTGCCTAGGTTTTCTTTTGGGGAACCAATGAAATCTTGATTTTTTATTTTAAGGAAGCTAATGCTAGCTTTTGTGCTATATTTTTTCTTGCATCTTCTATTGAGGTGGAGATCCTTTGTGGTAATTTGAAGCTCAATTTCATTAATTTGTTTAAGGGTTTCATTCCTATTCCCATTGTGTTGGTTTTCAAGGTGGAGTTTCTGTTTGGGGATAGTGCTGGAGTTTACCCTTCTCCTATTAAGGTGGAGTTGGGTACTTCTTTTGATGTAGAAATGTATCGACAAAGGGCTATTTGTGCCCTATTTTTTAACTGCTAGAGAATAGAGGAAGATCTTCTTTGTGTGCCTCCTACTCTTTCCCCTATTGAGGTGGGGATATTAGAGGATATTATGTGTGCTTCTCTGTTTAGTCTCAAGATCAAGGTCTGGGGTGCTTCTCAAAACCCATTGTTTTAGGTTGTGGGAGCCTTGGAAAACACTCTTTCAAGGTTGAGGGATCCTAGAAAAACCCTACCTCAGGTTGTGGGAACCTTGTAAAACCCTCACTCAAGGTTGAGGGAGCTTGGAAAAACCCTACTTGTGATTGTGGGAGCCCTATAAAACCCACTATCATGGTTGAGGGAGATTGGAATAACCCTTCATTTTTTGCTTCTTGCAAGGACAAGTTGGATGCTAGCAGTTTTCAAGGCCCAAGTTTGGCCGGTTTTTTTTTTGGTTACGATTTGGGATTTTTGGTTTTTTATGGCCTAGAGACTAGATATTATAGGTTGAGGGAGCTTTGAAAAACCCTTCTTGTGTGCTGAGGGTGCCTGAAAATTCCTCATTCTCTTTTTTTCTTTAGGACCATTGTCTGTTGACTTAGTTCTTTTGTTTGTGCCAACATGTTCTATAATGTTTATCTTTTGAAAGTTGGTTGGCATTTGGTTGGTTGTTGCTGCCTTGTTTTCTTGTTTTTTTTTTGTGTAGCCTCTGAGTCTTGGGAGTTGGATGCTCGTAAGTTGAGAAGGTTTCAGGTCCTTTTTAAACTTGTGATTCACTGGCAAGTAGTCTTGTCCAATCTTAGGTTCCATCTCTCTGATTGTAAAGGGTTTCGGGGCCCCTTCAAAACTTGTTTATCCTAATCAAAAACTAAAATTTAGAAAATGAATCTAATTTTTGAAAAAGTGATGTAAAAGATAAACAAATAAGAATTGTTATTTCAAAAGCCATTGGAGTAGTTAAAATAGTTATCCAAGGAAGCCTATACATGCAAAAATATTGGTATTGTAAAGGTGAGGCTTTCAAAGTGGGAAAGTTTATAAGAGAGAAATTTTGAAGAACATGTTGTAGGACTTTTGTGTTCACTAGTTATACAAAATCATTTATGAATTTTTATAATTTCACAAAATTAATAAAGGAATCATTTGAATCATTTGAAATCATAATGAGATTATTATGTGGATGCATAATATTGTAAATATGTTTTGGATGAATCAATATACAATGTTATGATTTGTGTTGGCCTGAGTATATCTTGGAGTAGAGCTTCTACCCCTAGCTCAGGGGCGGAAAGCATTGCTCTCATAAGTTGGGAAGGTGGGCTCCCCATTGGATCATTTAGCCTTATTGCTTTTTTTCTAGGATGTCCCTGCAAAGGTAGGAAACCATACTAGTTTTTTTGGAGCTTTTTGTGTTATCCAATTGAAAATTGACATTGTAATCAAATAAGATGTAAAATATCTGTTGTATTCAAAGAAAAAATTAGATGTATCAAAGTTTGTGTAAATAGTTCTTGTTAGTATGAAAATACTCATTGTGGAAATAAATTTCTAACTTCATGTTGAAATTGAAGGGAAAAAAAAGGAATACGAATTTATGTTATAAATGTTGATTACATAAGTATTGGTTTAGAAAAATAAATATACTATTTATCTTGGAAACTATGATTTAAATAATGTTGTGTTAATGAATGTTAAAACTAGATTATGTAATAATTTAAATTCTTTATTGTAGGGTTAATTTATTGTCATGGAAGAGTATTTTATAGAAGTAGATAAGTTATGTTGTGTAAATAGTAACCATAACATAAATAAAAATACTTCCATTTGGAACATGGGTTACAAGAAGAAAATTTATTTCCATTGACGAGTTGTAATCGTTGGCATATTCGAATGTATTTTTTAATTGCATGTCATTGCTAATGAATAAGAGTTTTTCTTTTGTTTAATTTATTTTTTTTTGGTAGGAGGGTTTGTCCAATGAATTTTTCTTGTTTATTGGTTATTAATAATTTAATGTGAACTTGATATTTAAGTTAGCTAAAAGTGAAAAAATAATATAAGTAGATAAAAAGGGCAAGATAATTGCTGTTGGAAAATTATTGAGAAAGCTTGGATTATTTGATTTATATTTAAATCTTAAGTTATCTTAGTAATGGAAATTAACTAAAATTAATATAGCAAAATAATGGTTGAGTATTAATCTAGAGCAAAAAATTAGCTTAATGGTTCTTCTCATAGGAATCGGTTGGGTTAGGTTGATAAATTTTAATTTATATAATGAAGTGAATATATTGTATTAAGTTATCGTCAAATTATTTTATCTTGGCCTCACCATCTTGGTCATGTTAGCAGTCCCTTGGAGATGATTTACGTTCCAAATTGTGTACCTTGATTTAGTTTATTATCGAAAATGATTATTTGAGGTGTTTTGTAATGTTTAAATCAAAAAAAATTATAGGTGAGTTTATGTTCTATCATATATACTATTTGTGAATAAATGGGCATTACAGTTGGATCCATAAGAGGACAATCTATAACATAAAAACATTTTCCACAAGCTTGTCTATCACAAATTTGTGGATCCATTTATTAAGACAAATCATGTTCAAGAAATAAATAAATCTTTCAAAGTATCAAATGGTAATTATGACTATATATACATACCATAATGCATAGTCAAACATCATGATGTCAATACAAAATATCAATGATAAATTATATTAGTGAAAATAGAATTTTTTTTATCAATAAGTAAGATATAAGTATCAAAAGAAAGTCACATACACGATACATAGACATGAGCCATTACAAATTTTCATAATATTAATTTCATGATTCTTTATAACACCTAATTTATAAACATACATCAAACATGGTAACAAATTTAGTTAGTAATATTTACATAACCTCTAATATAATGTTTTAATACAAATGATTTGGTAATCTTGGTGCGGGGATTGCATTCAATTCTATAGCCTTCTTCAATACTATTCCAAAAGTGTCACTCATGTCTATTTTCTCATGATTCTTCCCTATTGGAAGGGTCCAATTGAATGAATGGATTAAGGAAGCAATAGTAAAATGAACCATTTGATGAGCCAAAGGAAGTCCTAAGCATATTCTTCTTCCAGCTCCAAATGGTATCAGCTCAAAATCTTGTCCCTTATACTTCATCTTACTATACTCGCCATTTAAAAACCTCTCTGGCATAAATTTTAAAGGGTCCTTCCAAATTTTAGGATCTCTTCCCATTGCCCACACATTCACAATCACCATGGTGTGCTTGGGTATCTTATACCCCGCCACCTCACATGAGTTCTCTGCTCTATGAGGCAATGCTAAAGGAAGTGCTGGGTGTAGTCGAAACACTTCTTTCACTATAGCCTGGATATAAGGTAGATGATCTATGTCAGATTCTTCCACTTTTCGATTGAGACCTATTATATCTTCTAATTCCTTTTGTGCTTGTTTCATTACATGAGGATTGGCAATGAGTTCCACCATAGCCCATTCTATTGTTGTTGTAGTAGTATCACTACCAGCAGACAAGAGTTCCTACATGATCATAAGGAAATGACTCATCAATAATAAATTTTTAAAAAATAAAATAAAACGAGTCAAAATAGGCGTTGAACAAGACTCACCAAGAGTAAAGCCCTGATATTCACCAGAGTGAAATCATGGGCAGTCAAATCGAGCAGAATGTCGAGAAAGTCCTTTTCCTTGGGAAGACCGACACCTTGCCTCCTCGCCTCCAACCGATCTTGTATGAATACATCTAAGCAGTCATGTACTCGCTTATGATAGACTGTCAGACCACGGCTCACGCCCTGAGGGTCCAGAAACTTCAGAAACGGATAAAAGTCAACCAGGTTGGGTTTCCCGCCCAACTTCACCATTTCACTAAAAGTGTTCCTCAATTCTGCAGAGTCTGGATTGTTAGGATCGAACAAGTTCTTACTGAATATGGCGTTGCTCATGAGATTGAGACCCTCGTAGAACACCAGCTGTGCAATATTCATACTCTTCCCCCTCTTCTCGAAGACCATTCGAATTGTCTGAGAGATTTGATCTCTTCTGAGATGTTGCAGGGCTTGGAGTCTGGTGGGAGTGAAGAGCTCTGTGGTTGCAATTCGCCTCAACTTCCGCCAGTAATCTCCATACTGAGCAAAAGCAATTGAAAATTCATGGTGAGAAAGAACCTTTGCTGCTTCTATCAAAATCCGTCCTGCAAAATTCTGGTCGTGGGTTTTGAGGATCTCCTTTGCCATTTCAGAGGAGGAAACAACCACAGCAGTTTTCATGCCGAGAGAAAGAGTCATGAGTGGCCCATATTTCTGAGAAAGAGCCCACAAAGATTCATTCGGTTTCTTCCCGAGCTGGAGAAGGTTTCCCACGATGGGCCAGGCAGGAGGTCCAGGAGGAAGATTCTCTCTTCTTTTCTTCTCTCTTCTGCGGATTAGATCTAATAAGAAATACGCCAGCATACTGCTTAGTAGCGCAGAAAGCCAAATCAACCATTGCTCTTCCATTGAATGAACTTCAGATCTGCTTGGAGAGCAATGATTTCGTTTCCTTATATGGATTTCAGATGTCCTAGAATCTGTCAGAAGACGTCATTTTCCTAAAATGATTTCGTTGATACCAAGCACAGCGTTCATGGAATCTGACAAAAATGTCCTCGTCCCTGACAAGAAACGTTGAATCCATTTGTATATATAAACATATTCGGTAACGGCCATTGTCATTTGTATATATTATAATGTATATAAAACTAGTGATAGCTAATCATTTGCATTGTGATTAACAATATAATTCGATACACTCCAGAAAACTGTCTTTTAGCAGACATTATTGCTTTAGGCTGTTATTATTTGCCACTACTCAATAATTTTTTAAAAAAATTTAAAATTGAGAGGCATTGATAAATTGTTACGTGTTATTTCGAATTTTTTTAGTACTTAGAATATGCAAACTATAAGTTGATAATAATATTTAGTATTTTTTCATATAAGTATTTATATAGAAATTGATAAATTGATGGTGATATTTAGTATTTTTTTAGTTGTCATGTTATAAACATGATATCAATATTTTATAAGTTTTTTTAATTGCAATATCATTTAGAAATGGCATTAATATTTAGTATTTATTTAATTATAAAATGATGATAACATTTAACAATTTTTTTTATTGTAATACAACATAAAAAAATTATAATGTTGATATTATGTATTTTCGTTAAAATTTCTTGTGGTTTGTAGTTGTTATGATTATCTAAAGTTGTCTCGTTGATGAGGCTTTAGAACTCTAGTCTAGGCTACAAAAATTTGCAATAGGTATTGATTTTTGTTAAACAATCTTGTTTTTTTCATAGGCATTTCATTTCAATTTTTTAAATTGTTTTTTGTATCTATTGTGGTTGCATGAAACATTTGTATCCATTCCAAATATGTTTGGTAATTTTTAAACCTAGTTTTTGATATGTTGGATATCCAATCTATTAGCACTAGTGAAGTAGCAATACAAGACAAAAAATACATTGTCGTCTTTCAAACATAACATAGCCTTCATCCTCTTAGACACAACTTCTATCTCATTATATACTCCCTCAAAAGGAGGAAGAGTAATGGAAGGTATCTCATCACGTATAGTTGATAAAGCTCTTTCGAACATCTCAAACCATTTGACCTTGGGAAGTCTTAGGGAAAGAAATGAAGGATGAAGAGAGGTGATTCCATTTCATCTCTCTTTTCTCTCTCCCTTTTTCTTGTAATAGTCATTGCAATGGCAAGATATACTAGCAATTGGCCTATAATCTTGATTTTGATAGGTATATATGTCTCAATACTACTTTGAAAGCACTATAAGCCAACTCCCACTCTTCACTAACTATTCTCTGTTGGTCTTTTCAAGTAGGAATAAAACATTCACAAGGCAAGTGGTGATGTCTCTCCCATAATTCATCCATTATATGTGAATAGTTTTCATGGTTCCTACTTAGCTATTACAAATTATTAAGAGTGCCCACATAGGTAATTTAAGATAGAAATAAAATATTGTTAACAATGCAAATATTTGAAATAATGTCATAAATATTTTAGGTAACATGATAAATAATTTTATGTCTAAAAGTGATAATGGTTGACCCAAGGAGGAGAATTGAGCCTATTTCTTTTCAGGTGTTGAATCAAAATGTTGAGCCCTAGAAAGTATTTGAGAAGAGTGGGTTTACCATTCTTTTTTAGCCTTGAGTGGTTACAATGATAACCTCAATTCTGAGTTTGTTAATTCAGGACAAAAGGTGAGGTCTTGGTGGGTAGGGTTAAATTTATAGTTGCAAATTAGTTTATAATGATGACGATGAACCTTAACTACAAAGGAGCTAAGTCGGAAAATAACAAGCAAATGATATAACAAGGTTTTATAAATTATTTTCTTCAAGAGGGTGAAAAAGTGAAGAAGTATCAAAATGGTTATAGATGGGAAGATTGGTTTGTGTTGTTATTGATGCCAAGTGTGCATATCATGAGGTACTTCACTATGGAATGTTGGAAATATGTGCTTCGAATTCACTTGACATTGTGTTATTTTCTGATTGGGCTGATTGGAGTAACCAATCCCGATGGAACATCTATCGGTATAACCTTTGCCGATGTATCCTCTTTCATTGGGTGCTTGGAGAAGTAGTTTTGATGTCATCCCAATGACCCGACGAAGTCGTCTTCGGTCATCGGGTAGCATCGGCTATCGGGATAGTTGTTCGGTCATTATACCGATGACCCGATGAAGTCGCCTAAATGACGACCAAGATGTCATTGTCTATCGGAGGAGCCTATTGATTGCTATGCCGATTACCTGATGGATCTGCTTTGGTCGACTTTGGTGTTATCGAAGATCAGGGTAACTAGTTTGGTTGTCTTGCCGATGACCCAATGGAGTCACCTTCGGTGATCGGGGATCATCAGGAGCTCGGGTCTATCTGTTGGAGTGTTATTCCGATGAGCTAATGAAGCCGACTTGTTTTGGAGCCACTTTATTGGAGTCATCTACTAGTTCATCGGGAGATCAGAGTAACGTATTTGTGGTCTATTTGATGACCGATGGAGTAGAGACTAACCATGGATGCTCACTTCGAACCAAAGTCCAAAGATGAGCTCATGGTCACATTAGAAGTTCTTGCCGGTGTATATGAATACACACTGACCCAACTTTCAGATGCATGTGGGATAAATGGTTTTCCATGAATTCAAACCGACATGGACAGTTTGACTTCTCAACTGTCTCGCACAAGTGTAACGGTCGACCTGTTTGGTAACATGAATATTTTAGGTAACATGATAAATTAGTTTTGATGTCGCACAGGTGTAATGATCGACTTATCCCGATGGAAGATCTATTGGTATAACCTTTGCCAATGTATCCTCTTTCATTGGGTGCTTGGAGAAGTAGTTTTGATGTCATCTTGATGACCTGACGAAGTCATCTTCGGTCATCAGGTAGCATTGGCTATTGGGGTAGCTTTTTGGTCGTTATACCGATGACCTGATGAAGTCGCCTTCAGAGATCGAGATGTCATCAGCTATTAGAGGAGCCTGTTGATTGCTATGCCGATTACCCAATGGATCCGCTTTGGTCAACTTTGGTGTTCTCAGAGATCAGGGTAACTAGTTTGGTTGTCTTATTGATGACCCGATGGAGTCACCTTCGGCGATCAAGGATCATCGAGAGCTCGGGTCTATCTGTTGGAGTGTTATTCCGATGAGACGATGGAGCTGAATTATTTTGGAGCCGCTTTAGTGGAGGCATCTACTGGTTCATCAGGAGATTAGAGCAACATATTTGTGGTCTGTTTGACGACCGATGGAGTAGAGACCGACCGCGGATGCTCTCTTCAAACCGAAGTCCAAAAGATGAGCTCATGGTCACATTAGAAGTTCCTGCCGGTGTATATGAATACGCATTGACCTGACTTTCCTATGCATGTGGGATAAATGGTTTTCCATGAATTCAAACTAATAGGGATAGTTCGACTTCTCAACCATCTCGCGCAAGTGTAACGGTCGACTTGTTTGGTATTAGAAGCAAAATGCAAACAAATGTAAGGTTGATGAACAATAATAGCTGTTGAGCGTTCTGTGACTGTAATTGACCCAAGTTTTTCTTTATTTGGAATGATTGTTCAACAGAGTGAAGGAAGTCTGCAAACTGGACTTTATTGTATTTGACATATTGTTAATAAAGTTAATTTCTGTTGGTGGTGGGTTTTTCTCCCGAAAGGGTTTTCCCACATTAACTCTGTGTGTTTTGTCTCTGTGTTGTTTAATTATTTATGCTCATGCTTGTGTCGTATCCTATAAAAGTTCAAAATTTGTAAACACTATCTTGTTTTCCCCTGCAAATTGATATTAGGGGAGCGTATTTCTACACTTGCTTTCCTTACAAGTGGTATCAGAGCCTAGCCAAGTTGTGTTATCCTTGTTGGGTAGGGTTGGTTTTTTGTGTCAGTTCTATTTCAGTGGGAGATCTTGCAAAGTGTCTACTTGTTTTCTTTATAGGTTGAGATGACAAGCACTTCTCGACGCATAGACATGGAGAAGTTCAATGGGTCGAGTTATGAGTTATGAAAACTCAAGATGGAGGATTTACTAGTTGATCAAGATCTCTTGATTCCTATGTTTAGGCAAAAACCTACAGGCATGAGGCAAGAGGATTGGGACTTAGCTAACCGAAAGGCAAGGGGACTAATCAGATTGTGTCTTGTTGATTATGTTCTATTGAACGTTCATGAGGAGAAGACTATGAGTGACTTGTGGAAGAAGTTGGGTGACATTTATCAGGGCAAGTCCCTAGTGAATAAACTTTTATTAAGGAAGAAGTTGTACTCTCTGAAGATGGATGCAGGAACATCTTTGGCAGGCCATTTGAATGCATTCAACATGGTTCTTGCATAGTTAACTTCTATTGGTGTGTCCATCTAGGAAGAAGAACGTTGCATGCTATTGTTGTGTTCATTGCCTGACTCTTGGGAACACTTAGTGATGGCTATCGGTAGTACTACGACCCAGTTCAAGATGGATATTGTGGTTAATACTCTTTTGTTAGAAGAAATAATAAAGAAGTCTTCTGAGGTGACAAAAGATGCACTCTCTGTTCGAGGTAGACCGAAGGACAAAGACAAGAAGAAAGGAAATAAGTTCAAGTCCAAGTCTCAAGAGAGAACAAAATCTCTAGGAAAGAAGTCCAAGGTGAAGTGCTGGAACTATGGACAAAAAGGGCATATCTGAAAAGGATTGCAAGGAGGAGGAGAAGAAGAAGAAGTATTCTAACACTAAATATTCTCAGAGTGATGCAGATGGATTTGTAGCAGCCCTAGGAGTCCCTACCTCAAATGACTCCTGGTTAGTAGATTATGGCGCATCTTTTCACATGACCTCCCACAAGGAGTGGTTCTCGAAGTATGAACCATATTCTAGTGGAAAGGTATACTTGGCTAGTGATTCTACGTTGGAGATTGTAGGGAGAGGAAAAATTAAAATTCAATTTCTAGATGGTAGAGTGAAGGGGATAAATGGAGTTCTTCATATACTAGGTTTGGCAAGAAACCTTCTCTCTATAAGTAAACTTAATGATGCTGGTGTACAAGTTACTTTTGTATCTGGTGGTTGCAAGATGACTAGGGGTTCCATTGTTTTGGCAAAGGGTGATTGCATTGGTACATTGTATAAGTTAAATGCTGAACCTATATGTTATAATATAATCTCTGAAAAGTTTGTTAGGACAACTATAATGATGCACAATGCTAATTCATTGGAAGCTAAACTTCCTGCTGAGAAAACAATGGTCTAGTATAATAGGTTAGTCCACATAGGTGAAAAAGGTTTAAAGCCTTGAAGAATAAGAATCTGGTTGAAGGTCTGGATGGTTGTAGTTTTGAGTTTGATTTTTGTTAACATTGCATATATGGAAAACATAACTGTGTTCAGTTTGATTCCAGTTCTCATAAATCTTCTAGTATTTTGGATTATGTTCACTCTGATGTGTTTGGTCTAGTGGATGTACCTTCTATGTCTAAGTCGAGATACTATGTGTCATTTGTAGATGATTATTCTAGAAGGGCTTATGTATACTTTCTTAAAAGTAAATCAGAAGTATTCAGTTGGTTTAAGGAGTTTAAGAACCTTGTTGAAAATCAAACTGGGAGAAGGATTAAATGTTTAAGAAAAGATAATGGTGGTGAATACTATAGTACAAATTTGACAAGTATTGCATTGATCATGGGATTAAGAGACATAAGACAATACCTTACACTCCACAACAAAATGGAGTTGCTGAAAGGTTGAATCGTTCTCTAATGGAGAAAGCAAGAAGCATGTTGAGTGGAGCTGGGCTGGAACAAAAGTTCTGGGCTGATGCAGTTGCTACAACATATTACCTGCTGAATCCTTCTCCTACTTTAGCATTGGTTGACAAAACACCTATGGAAGCATGGTTTGCTAAGAAACCTTCTTTAAGGCACCTCCGTGTTTTTGGTGCAGAGGCATATGCTCATGTGTCTGATATTAATAGATCTAAATTGGATAACAAAGATGTGAAATGTATCTTCATTTGCTATGGAGTTGGTGTGAAAGGATACAAACTTTGGAATCCAGTGACTGGTAAGGTTATGTACAACAGAAGTGTGATTTTTCATGAGCTGAAAACTATGTCACTAGATCACAACTTAGGAAAGAAAGGAGAAGTTGAGGTTGAAATTCCTCCAGCTAAGGAAGAATCTCCAGAGATACCTGAAGATGAGGAGAGTTCAAGTAGTTCTGAAGAAGAACGTGAGATGAGCCTCATGTTGAACCTCAAGAAGCCTCAACACTAGAGTTGAGAAGATCTACTCGAGAGAGGCGGCAACCTGATAGGTATACACCTAATAAGTACAATCACTCTATGTTGAATGTTAATTGTGCTTATTGTTTACTTGCAGATACTGATGAACCTAGGATTGTCAAAGAAGCTATTAAGATGCCTGATTCAGATTCTGAGTTGGAAGCCATGAATGATGAAATGTCATCATTGGATAAAAATGGAACTTGGGATTTGGTGCCATTGCCTAAAGGTAGAAAGCCTGTAGGCTGCAAATGGGTATTCAAAAAGAAGTATGGTCCAAATGGCAGCATTGACAAATACAAAGCAAGATTGGTTGCAAAGGGGTATTCTCAAAAGGAAGGTATTGACTATGGAGAGATCTTCTCTCCTGTGGCTAAGCTGACATCTATCAGATTTATCTTGTCACTTGCAACAACATATGATTGCGAGATTGAGAAGATGGATGTAAAGACAACATTTCTTTATGGTGATCTTGAAGAAGAAATTTCTATGTCTCAGCCTAAGTGCTTTGTGGAAAAAGGTAAAGAACATTTGGTATGCAGACTCAAGAAGTCTTTGTATGGTTTGAAACAGTCTCCCAGAATGTGGAATCAAAAGTATGATACGTTTGTTTTGTGCTTGGAATTTATGAGGTCAAAAGCATCATGATCATTGTGTTTACTAAAAAATTGAAGGTGATAAGATTCTTATCATAGCTTTTTATGTAGATGACATGTTGTTCATAGGAAATACAAAAGGTATGATCTCAGTTTTAAAATATCAGCTATCTATGAAATTTGAAATGAAGGATTTAGGAGCAGCTAATTACATTATGGGAATGGAGATCAAAAGGGATAGATCTAAGAGGAAACTTTGGCTTAGCCAGAGAAAATATATAACCAATGTTCTTGACAAGTTTCATATGTCTGACTATAAATCACAGGTTGTTCCCATCTTACAGGGAACTAAATTGTCTGTACTTGATAGTTTGAAATCTCCAAAAGAGATTGTTGACATGAAGAACATCCCTTATGCAAGTTCTATTGGCAGCTTGATGTATGCTATGGTTTGTACAAGGCCAGACATTGCCCAAACAGTGGGAGTACTGAGTAGATTTATGTCAAACCTAGGAAGACCACATTGGGATGCTGTAAAGAGAGTTTTTAGATATCTGAAGGGAACTTTAGACTTTCCCTAGTGTTATCATGGTAATTTATTTGATTCAAAGAGGACTCTAAGCATTTGTGGATATGTGGATTCTGATTGGGCAGGAGACATTGATAGCGCCAGTGGATATATCTTTCTCTTGAATGGTGGCTCAATCAGTTGGATGAGCAAGCAGCAACTTGTAGTTTCTTTGCCCACTACAGACGCAGAATACATGGCAGCCGCACATGCTTGTAAAGAAGTTGTCTGGCTTAGGTGTTTGAGCTCAAATATTGGTTTTGATGTAGGGCAAGTTGAAATTTGGAGTGACAGTCAAAGTGCTATATGTCTAGCAAAGAATCCTACTTTCCATGCTAGGTCAAAGCATATTGATGTTAAGCATAACTTTGTTCGTGACATGGTGGAAGATGGAAAAGTTACTTTTAACAAGGTAGACACTCTAGAAAATGTTGCAGATGCCTTGATGAAACTGGTGAGCACTCACAAGTTCAGGTGGTGTTCTAATTCTATGGGTCTTGACACTCGTGATTCTCAATAACATCTGAAATAGTAATCAGTCCAATGAATTCCTCATCAAGTGGGAGTTTGTTGGAAATATGTGCCTCAAATTCACTTGACATTGTGCTATTTTCTGATCAGGTTGATTGGAGTAACCTATCCCGATGGAACATCTATCGGTATAACCTTTTCCGATGTATCCTCTTTCTTGGGTGCTCAAAGAAGTAGTTTTGATGTCATCCCGATGACCCAACGAAGTCGTCTTTGGTCATCGGGTAGCATCAGCTATTGGGATAGTTGTTCGATCCTTATACTGATGACCCGATGAAGTCACCTTCAGCGATCAAGATGTCATCGGCTATCGGAGGAGCCTGTTGATTGCTATGTCAATTACCTGATGTATCCACTTTGGTCGACTTCGATGTTATCGAAGTTCGGGGTAACTAGTTTGGTTGTCTTGCTGATGACCCAATGGAGTCGCCTTCGGCGATCGGTGATCATCGAGAGCTCGGGTCTATGTGTTGGAGTGTTATTCTGATGAGCCAATGGATTTGACCTATTTTGAAGCCACTTTAGTGGAGTCATCTATTGGTTCATCGGGAGATTGGAGCAATGTATTTGTGGTCTGCCAAATGGCCGATGGAGTAGAGAGTGACTGCGGATGCTCGCTTCAAACTGAAGTCCAAAAGATAACCTCATGGTCACATTAGAAGTTCCCGTCGATGTATATGAATACATATTGACCTAAATTTTGGATGCATGTGGGATAAATGGTTTTCCATGAATTCAAACCGACAGGGATAGTTCGACTTCTCAACCATCTCGTGCAGGTGTAATGGTCGACCTATTTGGTATTAGAAGCAAAATGCAAACAAATGTAAGGTTGACAAAGTGTAATAGCTGTTGAGCATTCTGTGACTATAATTGACCTGAGTTTTTCTTTATCTAGAATGGTTGTTTGATAGAGTGAAGGAAGTCTGCAAACTGGACTTTATTGTATTTGACATATTGTTAATAAAGTTAATTTCTATTGGTGGTGGGTTTTTCTCCCGAAAGGGCTTTCCCACGTTAACTCTGTATGTTCTATCTTTGTGTTGTTTAATTATTTATGCTCATTCTTGTGTTGTATCCTGTAAAATTTGAAAATTTGTAAACACTATCTTGTTTTCCTCTGCAAATTGACATTAGGGAAGCGTACTTCTGCACTTGCTTTCCTTACATGGAAGGCAGGTTCAAAATTGTCCATATTATTTAGACATATTATTTGATCTATTCCTTGGAAAATTGTATTAAAGATGGTGCTTACCCTCCACTACATCAAGAGCTAACCATGACCTTTTATGAGTTTATTTTTTCATTAACATCCATCGTAAATCCCAAAGGATTATAGTAGTAAGGAAACTCTTGCCAAGGTGTTGAAGTTAAGAAGCACTAAATGTTAGAGTCACTTAATATTTCCCTTCCTTGAAGAAAAAATAACCCTAGCCTAGAAGGTAAAGTGAAAAAGAAAGGGGATTTTTCAGAAATGCAAATTAGTGGGGATGTGAGTTTGTCTCCCTCTTCTAGCTTGAAAATAAAATCTCTACTTAATTTGTAGGAGGAATTTGTTTATAATAAAATTAACAATAATAAAATACCTAAATGACCAAAATATGGGTAGGAAGGATACAATTGATATATTCGATGAGGAGGAACAGAGCCACAAAGACATTGAATTTGGAAAGAATGATAAAGAAAAGTAGGGAAAGAGGGTTGACTAGGTTAGCTAAGGTTAGTGTCAACAAAAAATTAGTTAAAAAAAATATAAATGATAAATAATTAACAAAGGATATTCAAGGGAGGCAAAACGTTATTGAAGAGGGTCACCAATATCACATGTATGAAGAGGAAGATTCTATGAAGATGAATATTTTCCTTAAGAATAATAGGGAAGAGAAGGAGTTGGATGTTTGAGAAGAATGCTAGGAAGATGAGAATGAAGAGAAGGAAGTTGGAGAGGAAGATGATTAAGAGGAGAGGACGAAGAATATGAACAGCATGTTACAAAGGAAAAAGATTACTTGACTTATGTTATTCAAGTTGAAATGATTGCAAATGCTTCAAAAAAAAGAGTAATTTTGAGTATCGACATCATATTCTAAACAATGCCAAAGAAGAGGTTGTTAGGGAGGTGGAATTTAGGAAGCCCATGTAGTTTCTCTCAATGTTGACATTGCAAGAAAAAATAATGAAACAACAAAGAGAACTCTAGAGATGTCTCCTTGGGATGAGGGTATAGATTCTTTGATCAAAAAGTGGAATAATATCTATTAATTTGTTTAGTTGTTTGTTTTATTTTTTGACAAATTGTTAAGTTCCTTCATGTAGGTTTGGCTCTAACTTAGTGACCAATTTTATTGTTTCTATCCTTTTGAATTGTTTTGTTTTGTTATTTATAATAAGGTAATGGTCATTTTTGTCATTTCTATCCTTTTGAACTACTATGTTTTATTACTTGTAATCAATTTTGAAACCCTTTTCTTATTTACCTAATAAAATAACAATCATGTAATTGACATTAGATTTTAATTATTCATTTAAACTTTTTATTTTTATTGAAATTGTTATAGGAGAAACTATATTTCATAGATCCTAAAAACATACAAAATACTTTCTTAAACAATTATAATTAATTATGAAAATTTTGACGTAATGAAACGTGTAATCAATGAAAAAACACATATACTACTAATACTTAAATTTCTTTTAAATATTAAAAAGATAAGAAAGAAAAAAATACTTTAAAGGAACCATTGAAAATTTGTGGTATTTAATTTAAGAAATAGTTTCTCTCAGCCTAACAATAGATTGTAAGTAGAGAAATGAAATTGTACCTAAAAAATTTTATTCATAATGGCAACTACCACTTTAAAATCATCACTAAATGGGAGGACAATCAACATTCCCCTTTTTCATAAAAGATGGTTGTACCATATAAAATTAATTGAAACCACCTAATTATTGGCCTATTGGGTATCAAAAATTTCACAAGTCAGATTTATGACGAAAGGGAGATGCAACAAAACTATCAAAAAAGTTGCATTTGGTGATTTGACAAAACGAGAATTGATTTACATTTTATAGTCACATAAATCTGTCCACTTAATTAAATGAATATTTACTATTTTTTTGATTATATAACCATCAATAATCCATTAATTAAATTAATATTTAATTAATTCATCCTCAAACCCTTCTCCTATTAATTAAATAAATTATTTAATTTATTTAAATTAATTCATTTAGCCACACTCAAAATCAATTAAATGAATAAAACATATTTATTTAATTCACCCCCCTTTCCTCTTTTAAATAAATAATTAAAACATTTATTTAAATCCCTAAACTACCCCCCACTTGCATTATCCTACAAATGCAAGTTGCAACCACAATTGAAATAAATTAATTTTATTTTAAATAAAATCCTATTTTCCCTCACCCACCAAACCCACTTGCAATCCTAAATCCCCTTCGAGACTCTTCTAACCACTTTCTAAATTATTCTAATCATTCCTAATTAGCCTAATCCCATTTCCTAGATATTGTCACATTCCTAAGCAACTTCAAGTCACTTCTCAAAGCCTCCAAAGTCTTTGCAAAGCATTTAATTCTTTATGTATTCAACAAGTTAACCTCTAAAGTATTCCAAACCACTAATGGCTCTTACATAACCATTAATGGCTCTTATATAACCATTAATGGTTAATTCCACTTGCCCACATGGTTAGAGACTTTCCCTCTAACTCAACCTTCATTTGACTCATGGGTCTCTTCAATCATTTATTGCTTTGACCATGGTTATCCCCACTAACTCTTGCCCAAGAGTTTATCCATTGGATAAAGCCATTATTTATTGGATAATGGCTTTATTCATTCAACTCAACACTAACCTTACCTCCCAAGTTAACCTTCAAGTCATGTCAAGCTTTTAATGCTTCTTCCCTATCCTCTCAAGCCATCTCATGTTGATATTTGTCATCTTGGGATTGGCTTAAAATCCCTCACATGGATCATAAACCCATCAATCCTAACCCTTGTTGAGATTACTCAATCTCAACCATCCATTTCTCTATTTTTCCTATAAATAGAGCCCATTCTTTTATAATCCAGATCCATAAATCTTGTATGCATCTAAGTTATAGAGAATTTGAGAGAGCATTTTAGAGTAAAATCATAATCCACATTATCTTTTGGTTAAAATTGATAATAGCTTAATTAACTCATTTTCTCTCATTCCTAGCTAGCTTGCATTTGCATATTTTCATAATCATCTTCAATCTTGAATCCCATTAAGACTTCCATAGTAGTGCAAAGCTGAGAGCTACACTCATGTGGAACTTGGAGAGGAGAGGAAAAAGGGAGGAGCAACTTTGAGCATCTTGGTTAGCATTTGGAGGAGTGTAGTTTATCTCTTTTATATTTGCATGCTTTCCATTTCATGTTTAATATCTCTCTTGATATGCTTTCTTAGGATAGTCTTTTGTTGCTAACACTAATGTTTGAACTTATTTCTTGTGTTTTCATCACTTTTCTAATCCTTTTTGCAGATCATCATTTGGTGATGAAATGAGAGATCAATTGATCATGGCAAACCTAGACTACAACAGACATTCATTACAATGACCTAGTCTCAACGGGGATGCTACGATTCACCAGAAACAACCTACATCGCAAACACTATCAATTGATCAACCAATCAAACACAATCACACATACAATTACATCAATTGTCTAAGTCTCAACGAGTATTTTGCTTCAGATACTTTGACTTCATCGGGCATTTACATCAATTGTCTAAGTCACAACAGGTCACTTTGATTCACTTACTCAGACTTTATCCTATCCAAGTGAACAACTGCCATCAACTACCATGCTTTGACTTGACCAAGGCAATTCAACTGATTGCCCCAAATTGTCGAAACCATTTTGATCAATTGTTTAGTATCATTCAAAGCACATACTACCTTTGCACTGTATATCTCTTGCATGACCTAAGGGTACTCACTAGCTTGTTGTTTTTCTGTATTCAGTCCATCTTCTCCCATTGTTTCACCATTATTTCTAAAATCTTCTATTCTACCTCCCCTCAACTTCTTTCTCTTTTTCGAGAGATCACCCGATTTTTTGAAATTTTTCAGCCCATCTCTCGAGGGGGCATACAACCCATTCAATTAACATTTATGGGGCATATTTCTTCACACACCTATTTTTTTTTCTTTGAAACGATGTGATAAACTGCACCGTCTCAAAGAGGGGCAAATGTAGTCACATAAATTTGTCCACTTAATTAAATAAATATTTACTATTTATTTAATTATTTAACCATCAATAATTAGTTAATTAAATTAAGATTTAATAAATTCATTCTCAAACCCTTCTCCTATTAATTAAATAAATTATGATGAATACTAAGAGGGAGGGGTGAATTAGTATACCAAAAACTACTGAGCTCAAACACTTAAACAATTTAGTAGTAAACCAGCATAACAGTTTTACTAACAAACCAGTTAACACAAATGCAAACCAAACATCAAATAAGGCATTCACTCACAGAACCACAATCACCATAACATGAGATTTTGACGTGGAAACCCAAATGGGAAAAACCATGGTGAGATGAAACTCACATGTAATTATCTACAGAATAGTAACCAGACCGGTTAAGGTTAGGCCAGTTAAGATCATACAATGTTCTTCACCAGAACAGATCCTGTTAGGAATCTCAATCTCTATTAGGAGATAAGTCTGATTAAAGACTACCTTGTGAGAGGATTTTAGATCCACAGTTGTGAACCACCTTGTTAGAGGATTTACAAAGGCTTTGCCAAGCCTACCTGATTAAAGGTTTCAGACTTGTCGAAGATGTGAGTAATCAACAAGTGAATGATCTAGCAAATAACATAGTCTGCTTGGTTAGATCCATGATAGCTCATTGCTAATGCATTTCAGCATTACTTCAGTCTTCAGTAAATCCACACTCTATTATAGCACACAGACTCAATCTTCTCTTCTAAGATTGCACATACAAAAACTCATCAACCACCAAAAACCCTAACAACTATCAACACCTAAAACCCTAGACATGATATCCTTATAAATGAATCAGATTTCATGTCGGTCCAATAGGATTACATTGAAAGTTCCTAGGTTCATTGCATCTAGACACATTTGGTAACACGACACAAAATCACCATCAAAGTGTCAGTGGATGGTAACTCATCACAAAAATACCGGTTGGTAACTCATCACATAGTGTTACTGATTCATACAACTTTACCGATTACCAGTTGGTAACTCATCACAGAGTAATACCGGTTCAAACATTAAACTGATTACTGGTTGTCAAAAATGAAGACTAGGAAAATGATAACTACCGCTTTAGTTTCTTCGCTCTGCTTGAGATCCTCGAACTACTTGAGGTCTTCATACCTCTTGAGATCGGTAAACACTTTCTACAAAACACCGATAGCCTAAAGACTATAATACATAATATCGGTTTGGAACAAATACCAGTTGAGAATAACTCATACATACAAAAAGTGATCTCAAAGTAAGTGTGTGTCCGTCAATGACAATCACAACATAATCATAAAAAATGCCAACAATCTCCCCCTTTGGCATTGATGGCAACACTTAGGAAAATTTTGACATCTAAGTGTTTTACAACAAAAATATGCCATAATCAAAATTACCCCCCCTAAGCATATACACTATCCCTTTTGCAGAAAATACAATGTATACTACTCCCTTACAGAGATAAACATGAAAGTATACATAGCATGCATCAAAATTTTAAATACATAATACTACTCCCCCTTTGCCAACAATGACAAAGTACAACTAAATAACCCTTGTTTCCATTAGCATTAAAATAAGAAGTGTTTATGACAATAAAGAGTGAAACTTATCAAAAACTGATTTAAAGTCTTCCATAAATGTCTTCATGTATACAGACCATGACTCAAGCAATGAGGTAGCAACCTCACTCTCCGTTTGCATCTGGGATACCTGTTCCTCCATGGCATCCAAGGTACTCATCTCTTGGGTGACTGTTAAGGCATCCAAATTGAGATAGCATTTTTGAAGTATTTGTAGTCTTGGTAGTAGAACCAGTTGAAGTTCCTGAAAATCTTTGGTCCAGTTGCTGATCTCTAACTCTATTCTTGCAGCCTGAAGTAGAAACCGGTGAACGGTTTGCCCATATGCGGTGAAGGAATCATAGGGCATCTTGAAGGTGCTTATGTATGTCTACAAATCAGTTTGCAGTTTGTCTTTTTGAGCAAGCACATCATCACATAATAGATGGGGTTGGCATATCTTACTAAGCAGAAGATTCCCCTCATCTAGAACATCTTTTATGTCCTTTTGTGCTTTCTGTAGTTCTGACTGGATCTCATTTAACTTTTTCACCAAGGCAGTGTTCAGAGCCTTTTGATGCTTCTATTTTGCATTGGCTTCAGTAACATCTTCCAGACATTGCACTTGGTCCTCTACAACTATGCATAGGAGTTTCAATTGAGCTAGAGAGGAATCGATACCTCGGAGATTGGTACTGGGAATCAAACTGGTGAGAGTTACCACCGTAGTTTTAATGACATCTTGCTCCTTCTTCCTACTTAGCGATTCCAGTCACTCTTGGGAAAGCTTAATGCTTTGCAAAAGCTCTGATTCATTTGTGGATTGGAGGTCAATGGGACTGGTGATTTCAGCCAGTTTGGCTTGACCACTAGTTGCCTTTGGGGTCTCCACTTGTGTGCTCTTTATCGCTTCCTCCTTCTCCTTGGCTTTTTGATTTTCTTCTTCTGTCTTCTTTTGCTCCTCTGCTTCTTTCTTTATTTTCTCTTCTTCCTTCTTTCTTTCTTCTTCTTTCCGCTTCTCTTCTTTCTCCTTCTCCTCTTCCTTTTTCTTTTCCTCTTCCTCCTGTTTCCTTTTATCTTCCTATTTTCTCTTATCCTCTTCCTGTTTCTTCTTCTCTTCCTCTTTTCTCTTCTCCTCCTCTTTCCTCTTCTCCTCTTCCTATTGCTTCTTCTCTTCTTCTGCCTTCTTCTTGTCAACCTTTTCCTTGTCCTATTTCTCCTGTCCTATCATTTTTGTTGGTGTATCTAGAGTAACATCTTCACTGTTCAAGGCATCAACATCAATAGGGTCCATTTTCTCAGTGACTTGTTCTCCTTCACTATTATACACCTCATCCAATTTTGTAGTTTCCGGTTCTTGTTCGGCCTTCCTATTGACTTCTAACAATTGGTGCAATCTCAGAGCTGATTTGGCATGAGAGTGGGTATAATTTACCACTTCAAGGACTTTCCCTTCTAGCAACAAGAGTCTCCTTCTTCTCATGAAGAAGGGGCCTTTATATTTTTTCATAACTTCATAAAGTTTGGAATTAGACACATTATGAAAATATTGTGCAAATATTTCCTCTCTTATTTCCTGTTCCTTTTCTATGGCAATGCGCCATTTGTTGTCTAAAGAATTATATAAGGAATCCAATGTCACAGGTTTGATTTCTAATAGCGACCGATCATTAATACATAAATATTTAGTAATTTCCTATTCAACTTCCTCTTTATCACTATCATTGAAATCATCAAAATAGTCTACTAAATCACTCAGCACTTTTCTCTTAATATTCTTAATGGTTCTTTGACAATGTGTCAAAGGTTTGTAAGAGGAGATGTCAATATTTACCAGTGTTGATGATGTTGGTTCATTGCTAGTTGCCTTTGTCTTCTTCCTTGTTTGTCTAGTCTTCTTAGCCTGTTCTTTAGATTTTGTGTCCTCTGAGTCCGGCATGTTGCCTTTTGTCTTTCGCTTTCTCTCAAATACCTTGGCAGGTGCAGCTTCCGGTTTCTTCTTTCTCGGTGACGGCTTGGTCACTTTAGGACTTGCTGAAGTAACCGGTGCCGATACAGATGGCACTGCCTTTCCTTTCTTCACTAAGGGTTATTCAACCAGTGTAACCCTTCCAGATAGGTGTCGTTTCTCTTCTTCTTAGGATCAAGCAGTGAGGCAAGTAGGGTAGAAGAATACCCATCTAGCATATCATACATCACCTCATAACCCATAGGCTCCACTTCTTCCTTTCTGGGCTCAATGGCCTCCATTATGCACTCATCTAATTTGATGATAAAGAAAATGTCCTCTTCATACTTTTTGACAATATCACCAGATATTCTCACCCTTTGGCTCATCTTGTGTTTGAACTCATCAAAATATTTGTTTAGGACTTCAGGATAACCGGTTCCAACCGCTTGAAGACTTTCCCTGATTGCTTTGTAACCGGTTGGTCATCAGACCACTGAATATCACCGACTCCTGGGAAGTAGCCTTGGAAGTAGAAGAACAATCCGACCAATAGTTGTTTGAATTTAAATCTCAAGGAATTGTCCTGTTTAATTGACTTCAGGTTCACCAGAAGTTGCCTTTGCATACAGGTGCATAAATCAAACAAGGCATCTTCCATGATCATCCTATAGGCAACATTTACTGCTACAGCAGAGACAGAGTTGATCCTGCTAGCATAGAATGTCCGGTAACCTATCACCATGCAGGCATAATTGACCAGATCATCCTTGATGGTATTAATGGTCATTCCTCATTGGTCATTCATAGAACTAGTGAGCTTGGTCATTTTGGTCTTGCTGATCTTCCTTAGGGCTGACACTTCTCCAACGTTACAAAAACCGGTGATGGCATGAATTGCTTCTGGTGTGATGTCATGCGTCCTCTCTAAATACATTTTGTCACCATGCACTCTGCTTAGAATGATGCGGATGTGATCATCTGTGAATTCTTCAAGGAAATAGACTGCATTGTGAAGCTTCTTCTTTTCCAAGATGCTAAATTTTGGTTTGATCTTCTTGTCCTTCCCGCAGAACAAACTCAACTGAGAATGGATCACTAGAGAGACTAGGTCTTTAATTTTGCAATCAATATAATCTGAAATACCTTCCTCAACTATAACACCAGTGGGTATTTGGGATAGGGCATTATATTTTTCTTTCTATTGGATGATATCTACTAAATCAATGGGTGCACTAGAACTAGAGTGCGATGCAAAAGCCATGATAAATAGAGAAACTTGAAAAATACCTTTGAAAGTCAAGATTTAGGGCTTGCAAATTCTACTCGCCACACACTACTTCAATTACTGGATTACCGCTTTGAGTTCTACACTTCACCGATTGATATTATCTTTTGATTCTTCTTCAAGGTTTTGAAGTCTTTTCTGAATCGCAAGACAAATCACCTTTGTCACTCTGCACTTGAAAACTTCTTCGCTTGAAAACTGATAAGTGAAAATGACTTGAAAATCCCTTTTAAACGAATTCTTCACCTACCATAATAAATGCTCCACTATTAGGGCATAAACCCTAATTTTCCTTTTACTATTTTTGGTTTTTTGCCAATTGACAGGTATCACATACCGGTTAAGGTCTTTTACCAGTGTAAACCAGGGGTTCGAAATATTTCACCAATTTGTTCCCCCTAAGCTTTTCTGTAGCTTAGTTTGCCGGTTCAACGACTTCCACACTAGGTGCAGAAACCGGTTCTTCTTCAGACACTTCTTCTGGCTTCTTTTTCCAAGTTTTCTTCATATCCGCTTGAATAGTTTCAAGATCAATCTTTCCTTCTGGAGTGACCGGTATATCATCCGATATATTCTTTCTCATCTTGCAGAATCTGGTTGTATGACCCGGTTTGTTGCAATGATAGCAAACCATTCTAGGTGCTCTCCAAGGTCCATTATTCATGTTTCCATTCTTTCTTCTGCATGTTGCAGCAGTGTGACCACTACCATGACAAATCAAAAAGGTTGCTCTCCATCCGGTTGCTGCTTGATAGCCACCACTTCCTGACTGATGATTATAGGTATTAAACCGGTTAGGATTTCGGTTCCCAAAGGGTTCAGGAAAAACTCCTTGACTCCTTTGAGGATACCTTCTGGTGTTGTGCATGACAGCTTGCATTCAAATGCTCTATGCCCAAACTTGTTGCATGCATAACAATTTCCATTGAATCTATTCGATCTAGGCTTATTGTTTAGAAAAGAAGGAAAGTTATTGTAAGCCTTACTTCTACATACATTAGCAGTATGTCCTTCCCTGAGATAATTAAAGCAAACAGGTTTGAACTTTTTCTTACCTTTCTCCTTTGATGTCGGTTTCTTCTTTGATGCTACATCTTTTGCTCCAAAGGTCTCACCTTCCTCATAACCAAAAAAATCAAGTCCAGTGGTATTCTTTACTGGTTTTGCTGATTCAAGCTTTTGTTCTAACTTAGCAACACTTTGATTGAATTTGGCAAGTATTTCCTTTGACTCAGTGAGTTCTTTGGTAATAGAAGCATTGGACTCCTTCAGAGTTGCATTCTTAGAAATAGCCATGTTTAGTTCACCTTGCATTTCCTCTTTTTCCACTTTACTCTCTTGGAGATGAGTGGTAAGTGTACTGATTTCTTGTTTCAACTTGGAGATCTCATGATCTTTGTCTTTTACCAAATCTTCAGCTTTCCTCTGGTTCTCAAGCTCTTGACACATCCTGATAGTCAGTCCTTCCAATTCCCTTCTTAGGTTGGCATTAGATTCATTCAGTTTTTCAACTTCTTCAACTAGGGCTTCCATGTCCGCTTCATCAGAGGAACTGTTTTCAGTTAGCTCCATCAGTTTCTGAGCATTCTCTCTTATTTTTTCTAGAGAGGCTTTATATTTGACTTTGAGTTCATCATAAGCTTTCTTAGTCTGAGTGAGCTGATGAGTAAGTTCCCTCACAGTGTATTCCCCTGTATCTCTTTCAAGGTGGTTAAACTTATAGAAAGGTTGGCTCTGATACCAATTGATGAATACTAAGAGGGAGGGGTGAATTAGTATACCAAAAAATACCGAACTCAAACACTTAAACAATTTAGCAGTAAACTAGTATAACAGTTTTACTAACAAACCAATTAACACAAATGCAAACCAAACAGCAAATAAGGCATTCGCCCATAGATGCACAATCACCATAACACAAGAGATTTTGATATGGAAACCCAAATGGGAAAAATCACAGTGAGATGAAACTCACAAGTAACTATTTGCAGAATAGTAACTAGACTAGTTAAGGTCAGACTAGTTAAGATCATACAATGTTCTTCACTAGAACAGATCCTGTTAGGAATCTCAATCTCTGTTAGGAGATAAGTTTGATTAAATACTACCTTGTGAGAGGATTTCAGATCCATAGTTGTGAACCACCTTGTTAGAGGATTTACAAAGGCTTTGCCAAGCCTACCCGGTTAAGGGTTTCAGACTTGTCGAAGATGTGAGTAATCAACAAGTGAATGATCTAGCAAATATCATAGTCTTCTTGGTTAGATCCATGATAGCTCATTGCTAATTCATTTCAGCATTACTTCAGTCTTCAGTAAATCTACACTCTGTTACAACACACAAACTTGATATTCTCTTCTAAGATCGCACATACAAAAACTCATCAACCACCCAAAACTCTAATAGCTATCAACACCTAAAACCCTAGACATGATGTCCTTATAAAGGAACCTAATTTCATGTTGGTCCAATAGGATTACATTGCAAGTTCCTAGGTTCATTGCATCTAGACACATTTGGTAACACGACACAAAATCACCATCAAAGTGTTGGTGGATGGTAACTCATCACAAAAATATCGGTTGGTAACTCATCACAGAGTATTACCGGTTCATACAACTTTATCAATTACTGATTGGTAACTCATCACAGAGTAATACCAGTTCAAACATTAAACCAATTACCAGTTGTCAAAAATGAAGACTGGGAAAATGATAACTGCCGCTATAGTTTCTTCGCTCTACTTGAGATCCTCGAACTGCTTGAGGTCTTCATACCGCTTGAGATCGGTAAACACTTTCTGCAAAACACCGATAGCCTAAAGTCTATAATACGTAATACCGGTTTGGAACAAATACTGGTTGAGCATAACTCATACATACAAAAAGTGATCTCAAAGTAAGTGTTTGTCCATCAATGACAATCACAACATAATCATCAAAAATGCCAACAAATTATTCAATTTATTTAAATTAATTCATTTAGCCACACTCAAAATCAATTAAATGAATAAAACATATTTATTTAATTCACCCCCCTTTCCTCTTTTAAATAAATAATTAAAACATTTATTTAAATCTCTAAACTAGCCCCCACTTGCATCCTCCTACAAATGCAAGTTGCAACCACAAATGAAATAAATTAATTTTATTTTAAATAAAATCTTATTTTCCCTCACCCACCAAACCCACTTGCAATCCTAAATCCCCTTCTAGACTCTTCTATCCACTTTCTAAATTCTTCTAACCATTCTTAATTAGCCTAATCACCCTCCCTAATTATTGTCACGGCCCTAAGCAACTTGAAGTCACTTCTCAAAGCTTCCAAAGTCTTTGAAAAGCATTTAATGCTTTATATCTCCAACAGGTTAACCCCTAAAGTCTTCCATAACCATTAATGGCTTTTACATAACCATTTATGGTTAATTCCACTTGCCCACATGGTTAGAGGCTTTACCTCTAACTCAACCTCCTATTAACTCATGCGTCTCTTCAAACATTAAATACTTTGATCATGGTTATCCCCACTAACTCTTGCACAAGAGTTTATCCCTTGGATAAAGGCATTATTCATTGGATAATGGTTTTATTCATCCAACTCAAGCCTAACCTTACCTCCTAAGGTAACCTTCAATTCATGTCATGTATTTAATGCTTCTTCCCTATCCTCTCAAGCCATATCATGTTGACATTTGTCATCCTGGAATTGGGTTGAAAGCCTTCACATGGATCATAAATCTTTTAATCTTTACCCTTGTTGAGATTACTCAATCTCAATCATCCATTTCTCTATTTTTCCTATAAATAGAGCCCATTCCTTCATAATCCAGATCCAAAAATCTTGTATGCATATAATTTATAGTGAATTTGAGAGAGCATTTTAGAGTAAAATCATAATCTACATTATCTTTTGGTTAAAATTGACAATAGCTTAATTAACTCATTTTCTCTCATTCCTATCTAGCTTTCATTTGCATATTTTCATAATCATCTTCAATCTTGAATCTCCATAAGACTTCCATAGTAGTGTAAACTTGAGAGCTACACTCATGTTGAGCTTTTAGAGGAGAGCAACAAGGGAGGAGCAGCTATGAGCATCTTCATTAGCATTTGGAGGAGTGTAGTTTATCTCTTTTATATTTGCATGCTTTCCATTTCATGTTTAATATCTCTCTTGATATGCTTGCTTAGGATAGTCTTTTGTTGCTAACACTAACGTTTGAACTTGTTTCTTGTGTTGTTGTGTTTTCATCACTATTCTAATCCTTTTTGCAGAGCATCATTTGGAAAAAGGATTAGAATAGTGATGAAAACACAACAACACAAGAAACAAGTTCAAACGTTAGTGTTAGCAACAAAAGACTATCCTAAGCAAGCATATCAAGAGAGATATTAAACATGAAATGGAAAGCATGCAAATATAAAATAGATAAACTACACTCCTCCAAATGTTAACCAAGATGCTCATAGCTACTCCTCCCTTGTTCCTCTCCTCTCCAAGTTCCACATAAGTGTAGCTCTCAACTTTGCACTACTATGGAAGTCTTATGGAGATTCAAGATTGAAAATGATTATGAAAATATGCAAATGCAAGCTAGCTAGGAATGAGAGAAAATGAGTTAATTAAGTTATTATCAATTTTAACCAAAAGATAACGTGGATTATGATTTTACTCTAAAATGCTCAAAATCACTATAACATAGATGCATACAATATTTTTGGATCTGGATTATGATAGAATGAGTTCTATTTATAGGAAAAATAGAGAAATGGATGGTTGAGATTGAGTAATCTCAACAAGGGTTAGGATTGATGGGTTTATGATCCATGTGAGGGCTTTCAACCCAATCCCAGGATGACAAATGTGAACATGAGATGGATTGAGAGGATAGGGAAGAAGCATTAAATGATTGACATGACTTGAAGGTTAAGTTGGGAGGTAAGGGGTATGTGCGGGATCATGGTGTGCCAAAACAGGCCCTTAAAAGCCAATGAAATTTCAAAAAATCAGAGTTATGCAACTTGACATGAAAAATTGAATAATTTATGAACATTTTATTTAAAATATGTAAGAAGAGAATCTATATAAAATTGAATGTAGTTTCTAAGCTACTAGTTATTTTTTGGAAAAAAAAAATCTATTTGATGAAAATTTCAAATTTCAATGTAGTGGTACAAAAATTTCAGGAAAAAGATAAAAAGTAGGTGTATTTCTGACCACCCTAATCACAATCAAATCATAAATTTTTTTTATAAGATTTATAATATAAGTACTAGACTCATGTCCAGATGTGACACATATTTTTTTATAATTTTTTATAAAGTAAATAATTATTTTTTACTACAACTTTTCAAAAATTCAGAAACTCCTGCATCTGACCAACTTAACTTGGTCAAAACCTTATGAAATTAATTTTTTTTTAATATTTCCCTATAGCAGACGAAGCATAGGATGTGACGCATGTTTTAGATTCAAAAAGTGTTATGCAGTTTGAAAGTTATGATTATTTTTCAATCAGTCTATCAATCAGGACTTTTGTCAGAATTCAATTAGAAAATAAATAATAATTATTTATTAAAGTTGAAATAAGATAAGCCCTATATTGTTGGAAAGATGAGAGCTTCCTTAAAAAACCCTTTTCATTTTATCAATTTTGGCTATAAAAAAAGTCGTCAGCCACCAATGTAAAGTTTAGAAAATCAAGGAATATTGAAAAACACGTTTTTTCAGTTGACTTTCCAGGCTTGTCACTTCCAAGCCAAATCCCAAAGAAAACCTGAACCAAAAGATGGATGGAAAAATTTATGTTTTAAAATCGAATATCTGATAAAATTGGATATCCGTTTTTGAAAAAATAAAAAAATAAATTTTAGTAAATTGGGCATAACTTTTGCGTTTTATATCGAAATTTTGATTTTTTACAAGTGTTGGAAAGGTAATTAAGAGCTCTATGATATGGAATAGGTATATTTTCAATTATTTGTTTTAAAAAATAATTATAATTTATTTAAATTCATCCTTCATTTTTAAAACATAAAAAACTCATGACTTTTTCATATGATTTCCCTATTGCATGAATTTTTGTAACAATCATCTCAAAATAAACTAAATAAGTAATTAATTAATAATAGAAAATTTATGAATTTTATTGAGTTTGATAAATTTTGATAAACCATGTTATCTATGTTTGTTCCTTTCTCCACCTCTCTCTCCTAAACCTATCACTCCACCTACTTGTTTCTTCCTCCTTCTCTTTTGTCCATATTTATACATCTCTCTCTAGACCTATATCTCTAACTGTCAATGAATACCTCATTCAATCTCTCAATCTCTACAAGGTGCTTATATTTCTACCTCTTCATAATTTCCTCCTCTATTTCACTCTCTCTTCCCTAATATTTAGACTAGTCTCTATGCATTTCCTTCTCATCTCTAGCAACAAAATTTAGAGGGGACAAGGAGAGGCGTAGGGAAGTATCAAAAAAAGGAAAGGGGGAGAGAGGTGAGAAGGAGAGATTAATATGAGGGAAGAGAGAGTGAGAGAGAGGGAGCTATAGGTAATTAGGGGGAAGGTGAAGAGAAAGAGGGAGGGGGTGATTGGGGTGAAGAGAGAATGAGAGGGAGAGTTTGAGATTATTAGGGGGTAGGAGGAGAGGGGGGGAGAGGAAAGTATCAACAAAGAGAGAAGAGAGATGGGGATAGAGGTGAAGAGAGATATAGAGAGTGATTAGGGGGTGAAGAGAGGGGGAAAGGGAAGTATTGATAAACCCATAGGAGGAGAGAGGTGATTGAGGGTAATTGAGGGAAAGAAATAATGTGAGAGAGAGTTGGGTGTAATTATCAGATAAGAAGAGAGGGAGAAGAATAAGTATCAACAAAAGGAGATAGGGAGAGATGTGGAGAGTGGTGAAGACAGTGATAGAGAGAGGATAATTAGCCGGAGTAGAGGGGAAGAGGGAAGTATTAAGAAAGAGATGGACTAGAGAGAGGGTAATCAGGGGGCTCTCTCCCCATCTCTCCCCCATCTTCCTTTGTTGATACTCCCTCCCTCTCTCTCCCCCCTCCCCTTCCCCTAATTACCTTCTCTCTAGACCTCTCTCTTTGAACCTCTCTCCTCACCTCTCCCTCTCTCCCTTTGTTGATACTTTCCCATCCCCCCTCTCCTCCCAACACCTAATTACCCCCAACTCTCTCTAATTCTCTCTTCCCCAAATGTCATCTCTCTGACATACCTATCCTTACCCCTAAATTTACCATATGACCCTTTAGGTGTCGTTAGGGGTCATATTGTGTCCTAATGAGTCATATGGTGTCTTCTGAACCCTTAGGACACCATATGATGTTGTTAGGAGTCATATGGTGTGCTAAGGGTTCATATTGTGTCTCAAAGGGTCATATGGTGTCCTATGACCTCTTAGGATACCATATGACTCCTTAAAACACTATATGGTGTTTTTATGGGTTGTATGGTGTCCTAAGGGGTCATATGGTCTCCTATGACCCTTGAGGACACCATATGGTGCCGTTAGGGTTCGTATGGTGTGCTAAGGGGTCATAAGATATCATATGACCACTGAGGAGACCATATGACCTCTAAAGTATCGTTAGGGGTCATATTGTGTCCTAAGGGGTCATGTATGGTGTCATATGACCCCTTAGGACACCATATGGTGTCATCATGGATTGTATGGTGTCCTAAGGGGTCATATGGTGTCCTATGACCCCTTAGGACACCATATGACCCCTTAGGACAACATATGATCCTTTAGGTGTCATTTGGGGTCATATTATGTCCTAATGGGTCATATGGTGTCCTATGACCCCTTAGGAAACCATATGGTGTCGTTAGGGGTTGTATGGTGTCCTAAGGGGTCATATTATGTCTTAAGGGGTCATAGGACGTCATATGACCACTTAGGACACCATATGACCCATTAGGTGTCGTTACGGGTTATATTGTGTCCTATGGGTTCATATGGTATCCTATGACCCCTTAGGTGTTGTTAGGGGTCATATTGTGTCCTAACGGGTCATTGTTATCTTATAACACCTTAGGATACCATATGGCATCTTATAACCCCTTAGGATACCATATGGCATCGTTAGGGGTTATATAGTGTGCTAAGGGGTCATATTGTATCTTAAAGGACCATAGGACATCATATGACTCATTAGGACACCATATCACCCCTTAGGTGTCATTAGGGGTCATATTGTGTCCTAAAGGGTCATATGGTATCTCATGAACCTTTAGGACACCATATTATGTTGTTATAAGTTGTATGGTGTCCTAAGGGGTCATATGGTGTTCTATGAGACTTTAGGACACCATATGGTGTCGTTAGGGGTTGTATGGTGTGTTAAGGGGTCATATGGTATCCTATGAGCCCTTAGGTATTGTTAGGGGTCATATTGTGTTTGAACGGGTCATATGGTGTCTTATGACCCCTTAGGACACCATATGGTGTCATTGGGAGTTGTATGGTGTTCTAAGGGGTCATATTGTGTCCTAAGGGGTCACAAGACATTGTATGACCCCTTCGACACCATAAGATCCATTAGGTTTTGTTAGGGGTCATACTATGTCCTAAGAGGTCATACGGTGTCCTATAACCCTTTAGGACACCATATGACCCCTCAAGACATCATATGGTGTCATTATGGGTCTTATGGTGTCTTAAGAGGTCATATGGTGTTCTGTAACCCCTTAGGACACCACATGACCCCTTAGGACACTATATGACGTTGTTAGGTGTCATATTGTGTCATAAGGGGTCATATGTGTTAGCATTGCACACTCTAATGGTAGTTGAAGGTGATTGAAGGTGTTGCCATTGATGGAAACCTTGCAATCTTATGGCACCAGCAGGCACCGACACCGACAGACACTACACCGACAGATAGTTCACTGGTAGCGACAATAATGTTTACCGGCACCCTAGCCGACAGGATTTTGATTATTGTATTTTGTATTTAATTGTAATATCTTTTTGTAAGCCGACATGGCATGTTGTAATAAGACTCATATATAAGTATGAGATCTTGTAGATCATTTTTTGTGATACAACATAGAGGATAGATATGATGGATATGTAGAGTGAATATTAAGGTAGATTTTGTAGAAGGGTTTATGGTTATTGTATGAGCTTAAACCGGTACTAAACCTGGCATAGCAGATGTTGTTTTGTAGTAGTACATTATATTGGATTCTCATTATCCATTTTGTAAGTCAGTGAGACTTCCTTTTGTAATTGAGCAGTGAGCTCTAGGCAGTTGGCCTTCCTGCATGTGCTGGCCCCTCTTGTAAGTAATATCCATTCATTGGCCAGTGAGTGAATATTGTGGGTCACAAATCCCACCGAGGTTTTCCCCACACCGGGTTTCCTTGTTAAACATCTTGTGTTATGGTGTGCTTTCTATGTTGTCTTTACTATTCATATTTACTACACTAATTCTTGTTTACCGGTACACTGTTTTGGAATGCAAAATAGTTAATAAGGTCAAATATTCTGTTAACCGGTTAGATGTTGATTCACCCCCCCTCTCAGTATCTTTGGGACTATCATCAATCCTAACAATATGGTGTCCTATGACCCCTTAGGACACTATATCATGTCGTTAGGGGTCATATTATGTTCTTAGGGGTCATATGGTGTCTTATGATCCCTTATGACACCATTTGGTGTTGTTATGTGTCGTATGGTGTCCTAAGGGGTCATATGGTGTTCTATGATCCCTTAGGAGACCATATGACCCATTAGGACACCATATGGTGTCATTAGGGGTCGTACAGTGTGCTAAGAAGTCATATGGTGTCATATGGCCCCTTAGGAAACTATATGACCCCTTAGGTGTCGTTAGGGTTTATTTTGTGTCCTAAAGGGTTGTATTATGTCCTAAGGGATCAAATGGTGTCCTATGACCCATTAGGACACCATATGACCTCTTAGGACACAATTTGATATTGTTATGTATTGTATGGTGTCCTCAGGGGTCATGTGGTATTCTATGACCCCTTAGGATACCATATGGTGTCATTGGGGGTTGTATATTATGCTAAGGATAATATGGTGTCCTATGACCCCTTAGGAAACTATATTGCCCCTTAGGTTTTGTTAGGGTTTATTTTGTGTCCTAAGGGGTTGTATTGTGTCCTAAGGGGTCATATGGTGTCCTATGACCCCTTAGGACACTATATGACGTTGTTAGGGGTCATATTATGTCCTAAGGGTTCATATTGTGTCTTATGACCCCTGAGGACACCACATAGTGTTGTATGGTGTTCTAAAGGGTCCTATGGAGTTCTATGACCCCTTAAGATATGATATTATGTTGTTATGGGTTGTATGGTCTCCTAAGGGGTGATATGGTGTCCTATGACCCCTTAGGACACCATATGACCCCTTAGGACACCATATGGTGTCATTATGCATCGTATGGTGTCCTAAGAGGTCATATGTTGTTCTATGACCCCTTAGGACACCATACGATGCCAATAAGGGTCGTATGATGTGCTAAGGGGTCATATGGTGTCCTATGACCCCTTAGAACACCATATGACCCCTTAGGTATCATAAGGTGTCATTTTGCATCGTTACGGGTCATATGGTGTCCTATGACCCCTTAGGACACAATATGACCCCTTAGGTGTTGTTAGGGGTCATATTGTGTCCTAACGGGTCATATGGTGTCCTACGACCCCTTAGGACATCGTATGGTGTTTTAAGGGGTCATATGGTATCTTATGACCCCTTAGGACACCATATGACCCCTTACATATTTTTAGAGGTCATATTGTGTCCAAACGGGTCATATGGCGTCCTACGACCCCTTAGGACACCATATGGTGTCATTGGGGGTTGTATGGTGTGCTAAGGGGTCATATTGTGTCCTAAGGGGTAAAAGGACATTGTATGACCCCTTAGACACCATATGATCCATTAGCTTTTGTTAGGGGTCATGCTATGTCTTAATAGGTCATATGGTGTCCCATAACCCTTTAGGACACCATATGACCCCTTAGGACATCATATGGTGTTGTTATGAGTCTTATGGTGTCCTAAGGGGTCATATGGTGTTCTATAACCCCTCATGACATCATATGACCCCTTAGGACACTATTTGATGCTGTTAAGGATCATATTAAGTCATAAGGGGTCATATGGTGTCCTATGACCTCTTAGGACACTATATGATGTCATTAGGGGTCATATTGTATTCTAAGGTGTCATATGGTGTCTTATGATCCCTTAGGGAACCATATGGTATCATTATGGGTCATATCATGTCCTAAGGGGTCATATGGTGATCTATGACCCCTTAGGACACCATATGGTGTTGTTATGGGTCATATGGTGTCCTATGACCCCTTAGGACACTATTTGGTGTTGTTATGTGTCGCATGGTGTCCTAAGGGGTCATATGGTGTTTTATGACCCCTTAGGATAGTATATGACCCCTTAAGGCACCATATAGTGTCGTTGGGGGTTGCATGGTGTGTTAAGGAGTCTTATGGTGTCCTATGACTCCTTAGGAAACTATATGACTCCTTAGGTTTCGTTACGGTTTATTTTGTGTCCTAAGGGGTCATATTGTGTCCTAAGGGGTCATATGGTGTCCTATGACCCCTTAGGACACTATATGATGTCATTAGGGGTCATATTTTGTCCTAAGGGGTCATATTGTGTCTTATGACCCCTTAGGACACCACATGGTGTTATTATGGGTCGTATGGTGTTCTAAGGGGTCATATGGTGTTCTATGACCACTTAGGACACCATATTATGTTGTTATGGATTGTATGGTTTCCTATAGGGTCATATGGTGTCCTATGACCCCTTACAACACCATATGGTGTCATTATGTATTGTATAGTGTCCTAAGGGGTCATATGGTGTTCTATGACCCCTTAGGACACCATATCACCCCTTGGGACACCATATGGTGTCATTAGGGGTTGTATGGTATGATAAGGGCTCATATGGTGTCTTATGACCCCTTAGAACACCATATGACCCCTTAGGTATTGTTAGGCATCATTTTGTGTCGTTAGGGGTCATATGGTGTCCTATGACCCCTTAGGACAGCATACAGTGTTGTTAGGGGTCATATGGTGTCCTATGACCGCTTAGGACATAATATGACCCCTTAGGACACCATACACTATCGTTAGGGGTCATATGGTGTTCAATGACCCTTTAGGACACAATATGACCCCTTAGGTGTTCGTAGGGGTCATATTGTGTCCTAACGGGTCATATGGTGTCCTACAACCCCTTAGGACAACATATGGTTTCGTTAGGAGTTGAATGGTGTGCTAAGGGGTCATATTATGTCCTAAAGGTTCCTAGGGCATCATATAACCCCTTAGGACACCATATGACCCCTTAGGACATCATATCATGTCATTATGGGTCTTCTTGTGTTCTAAGGGGTCATATGGTGTTATATGACCCCTTAAAATACCATACGAACCCTTGGGACACCATATGATGTCGTAAGGAGTTGTATGGTGTCCTAAGGGGCATATGGTGTCCTATGAACCCTTCAGACACTATATGACCCCTTAGGTGTTATCAAGGGTCTTATTGTGTCCTAATGGGTCATATAGTGTCGTATGGCCCTTTAGGACACCATATTCTTGGGAGACTATATGATGTTATGGGTCATATGGTGTCCTAAGGGGTCATATGGTGTCCTATGACACCTGAGGGCACCGTATGACCCCTTAGGATACTATTTGGTATTGTTATGTGTCGTATGGTGTCCTATGACCCCTTAGGTGTCATTAGGGTTTATTTTGTGTCCTAAGGGGTTGTATTGTGTCCTAAGGGGTCATATGGTGTCCTATGACCCCTTAGGACACTATATGATGTCAATAGAGAGCATATTATGTCCTAAGGGGTCATATTGTATCTTATGACCCCTTAGGACACCACATGGTGTTTTTATGGGTTGAAGGGTGTTCTAAGGGGTCATATAGTGTTCTATGACCCCTTAGGACATCATTTTTATGTTGTTATGGGTTGTATGCTCTCCTAAGGGGTCATATGGTGTCCTATGACCCCTTAGGACACCATATAGTGTAATTATGCATCATATGGTGTCCTAAGAGGTCATATGGTGTTCTATGACCCCTTAGGACACCATATGGTGTCATTAAGGGTCATATGGTGTGCTAAGGGGTCATATGGTGTCTTATGACCCCTTAGAAAACCATATGACCCCTTAGGTATTGTTAGGCATAATTTTATGTTGTTAGGGGTCATATGGTGTCCTATGACCCCTTAGAACATAATATGACCCCTTAGGACACTATACAGTGTTGTTAGGGGTCATATGGCATATTATGACCCCTTAGGACATAATATGACCCCTTAGGTGTTGTTAGGGGCCATATTGTGTCCTAATGGGTCATATAGTGTCCTACAACCCCTTAGGACACCATATGGTGTCGTTTGGGGTTGTATGGTGTGCTAAGGGGTCATATTGTGTCCTAAGGGGTCATATGGTGTCTCGTGACACCATATGACCCCTTATGACACCATATCATGTTATTGTGGGTCTTCTTGTGTTCTAAGGGGTCATATGATGTTCTAAAGGGTCATATGGTTTTATATGACCCCTTAGGATATCATATGACCCCTTAGGACACCATATGGTGTCATAAAGGGTCTTATGGTGTTCTAAGAGGTCATATGATCTTCTATGGGTCATATGGTTTTGTATGACCCCTTAGGACACTATATAACATTGTTAGGGGTCATATTATGTCCTAAGGGGTCATATTATGTCTTATGACTCCTTAGGACACCACATGGTGTCCTTATAGGTCGTATGGTGTTCAAAGGCGTCATATGGTGTTCTATGATCCTCTACGACACCATATTGAGTTGTTATGAGTCGTCTGGTCTCCTAAGGGGTCATATGGTGTCCTATGACCCCTTAAGACACTATATGGTGTCATTATGTTTCGTATGGTGTCCTAAGGGGTCATATGGTGTTATATGACCCCTTAGGACACCATATGATCCCTTAGGACACCATATGGTGTCGTTAGGGGTCAGATGGTGTGCTAAGGGGTCATATGGTGTCCTATGACCCCTTAGGACATAATATGACCCCTTAGGTGTTGTTAGGGGTCATATTGTGTCCTAACGGGTTATATGGTGTCCTCTGACCCCTTAGGACACCATATGGTATCATTAGGGGTTGTATGGTGTGCTAAGGGGTCATATTGTGTTCTAAAGGTTCCTAGGACATCATATAACCCCTTAGGACACCATATCAAATGGTGTCCTATGACCCCTTAGGACACAATATGACCCCTTAGGTGTTGTTAGGGGTCATATTGTGTCCTAACAGGTCATATGGTGTCCTATGACCCCTTAGGAAACCATATGGTGTTGTTAGGGGTTGTATGGTGTGCTAAGGGCTCATATTGTATCCTAAAGGTTCCTAGGACATCACATAACCTGTTAGGAAACCATATGACCCCTTAGGTATCGTTAGGGGTCATATTGTGTCCTAAGGGGTCATATGGTGTCTCCTGACACCATATGACCCCTTAGGACACCATATCATGTCGTTATGGGTCTTCTTGTGTTATAAGGGGTCATATGGTGTTATATGACCCCTTAGGATACCATATGATCTCTTAGGACACCATATGGTGTTGTAAGGGGTTGTATGGTGTTCTAAGGGGTCATATGGTGTCCTATAACCCCTTAGGACACTATATGACCCCTTAGGTGTCTTCATGGGTTGTATTGTGTCCTAATGGATCATATGTCATTCTATGATCCCTTAGGACACCATATGACCCCTTGGGACACTATATGGTCCTATGGGTCGTATGGTGTCCTAAGGGGTCATATGGTGTCCTATGACCCCTTAGGGCACCATATGACCCTTTAGGATGCCACATTGTGTCATTAGGGGCCGTATGGTGTCCTAAGGGGTCACTTGGTGTCTTAGGACCCCTTAGGACACTGTATGGTGTCATTACGGGTCTTAATGTGTCTTAAGGGGTCATATGTTGTTTTATGACCCCTTAAGACACCATATGACCCCTTAGGAGACCATATCATGTCGTTAGAGGTCATATTGTGTCCTAAGGGGTCATATGATGTTCTGTGACCCCTTACGACACGATATAACCCAATAGGAGACCATATATACTAAGTTTCAAATAAGGAGAGATATAAGGGTGAAGAGAGATGAAGAACTAAAGAGAGGGAAAATAACTAAAGGACAAGGACATAAATAGAGATATAGATGTTAAGGATTATGAAGTGAGAGGGAGAAAAACTAAAGGACAAGGATGGATAGAAAGAGGTAGACATATCTAAATATTAAAAAGGAGAGAGGATGATAGAGATAAAAAATGAAGATAAAGGGAGAGGGAGATGAATAGATATAGAGAAAAAGAGAGGTAAAGACAAAGATAAATAAATGAAGAGATGAAGAAAAATGGATAGAGAGGGGTAAAGAGAGAGATAAAAAAAGGAAGAGATAGAGAGATATAAAGGAAGAGAAATATCGATAGATAGAGAGATATAGATAGTGCAAGAGAGTGAGAAAGAGAGATAGAGATTATAGATATGGATAGATAGAGAGGGAGAGAGAGAAAGAGGAAGATATGGAGATATATAAAGCCACTATAGAGAAGGATGTGGGGAGAGAGCCAGAGATATATAAAGATGGAGAAAATAAATAGATAAAGGTAGAGAAAGGGAAAGATACTTCAAGAGGGCGATAGAGGAAGAGATAGAGAAGTAGATTAATCATGTATAAAGGAAGATATATAAAGATAGAGGAACATATAAAAAGAGAGATTGATAGGGAAAGAGATGGAGATGTGAAGATGGAGATAGAGATAGATATGGATATAAAGTGATAGAGAGAGTAAGACAAATGGAAGGAGAGATGAAGTGAATAAGTGAGATTTAGAGATAATGAGATATAAATATACATGAAGACAGATCTATAGGGATATAGAGATAGAGGGGACAAGATAGGGAGATAAAGGAGGTGATAGAGACAAGTAATATATAAGTATAGGTAGGATAAGGTAGAGGAGGGAGATAAATAGAGAGAAGAGAGATTATTAGAGAGAAATATAGAAATAAGGAGTGACAATGATGGAGTGGGAGAGGGAGAGATAGGAATAGAAAGATGGAGATATATGTAGAGATATATGCAACTTGGGAGTTTATTTATCTAGATGGGATGAGAACAAAAGTGACATAAGTAGAGAAGAAAGATATAGATAAAATATATTATATAAGTATAGATAGACAAGTGATAGATAAAGGAGGTGATAGGAAAAAATGAGACTTTGTATGCAAAATTTGTGAGCATTTAAAGTTTTTAAATTGAAGGACTAACTTCAAATGATTATAATTAATTTTTGTTCTATAATATCATCAAACTACCTCACCCATTTGATAGGTCTCTAAATTACCTTTCCAACACCTGTAAAAAATCAAAATTTTGATAAGAAATGCAAACGTTATGCCCATTTTACTAAACTATATTTTTTATGTTGAGAAAAATGGGAAATCGGGTATCCAGTTTGAAATTGGATATCCGATTTGGAAAAGTATGACATCACAATAGTGACATCACAAATCGGATATCCAATTTGGTTTGGTATTACCAAACCAAATTCAAATTTTGGCCGACCCAAACAAAAAGTCAAAGCGGATTTTGGTGTTTTTGGAAAGGTTTAAAACGTATTTTTTTTCCATTGTCACTTTTTGGCCCCCCATGATCTTCCACATACCCTAAGGTTAGTGTTGAGTTGAATGAATAAAACCATTATCCAATAAATAATGCCATTATCCAATGGAAAAACTCTTGTGCAAGAGTTAGTGGGGATAACCATGGTCAAAGCAATAAATGCTTGAAGAGACCTATGAGTCAAATGGAGGTTCAGTTAGAGGGAAAGTCTCTAACTGTGTGGGCAAGTGTAATTAGCAATAAATGGTTATGTAAGAGCCATTAATGGTCATGTAAGAGCCATTGGTGGTTTGGAAGACTTTAGAGGTTAACTTGTTGAATACATAAAGCATTAAATGCTTTTCAAAGACTTTGGAGGCTTTGAGAAGTGACTTCAAGTTTCTTGGGAATGTGACAATATTTAGGAAATGGGATTAGGCTAATTAGGAATAATTAAAAGAATTTAGAAAGTGGTTAGAAGAGTCTAGAAGGGGATTTAGGATTGCAAGTGGGCTTGGTGGGTGAGGGAAAATAGAATTTTATTTAAAATAAAATTAATTTATTTCAATTGTGGTTTCAACTTGCATTTGTAGGATAATGCAATGGGGGTAGTTTAGGGATTTAAATAATTGTTTTAATTATTTATTTAAAAGAGGAAAGGGGGGTGAATTGAATAAATATGTTTTATTCATTTAATTGATTTTGAGTGTGGCTAAATGAATTAATTTAAATAAATTGAATAGTTGATTTAATTAATAGGAGAAGGGTTTGAGGATGAATTAATTAAATATTAATTTAATTAACTGATTATTGATGGTTAAATAATCAAATAAATAGTAAATATTTATTTAGTTAAGTGGAAAAATTTATGTGACTATATTTGCCCCTCTTTGAGACGGTGCAGTTTATCGCGTCGTTTCAAAGAAAGAAAAATAGGTGTGAAGAAATATGCCCCATAAATGTTAATTTAGTGGGTGGTATGCCCCCTTGAGAGATGTGCCGATTTTTTTCAAAAAATAGGGTGATTCCTTGAATAAGGATGAGAAGTGGGGAGGGAGGTAGAATAATTTAGAAATAATGGCAAAAGAATGGGAGAAGACGGAGTGAAGATGGAGAAACGACAAGCCAGTGAGTACCCTTAGGTCATGCAGGAGAAACAGTGCAAATGCGGTGTTTGTGCTTTTGATTGATACTGTACAATTGATCAAATATGGTTGGACAATATGGTGCAATTGGTTGAATTGCCCCGGTTGATTCAAAGCGTGACAGTTGATTCTAGTTGTTCGCTTGGACATGATAAAGTTTGAGTAAGTGAATCAAAGTGACCTGTTGTGACTTAGACAATTGATGTAATTGTCCGATGAAGTCAAGGTATATGAAGCAAAATACTCATTGAGAATTAGACAATTGATGTAATTGTCCATTTTGATTGTATTTGATTGGTTGATCAATTGATAGTGCTTGTGTTGTAGGTTGGTTGTGGTGAATCATAACAACCCCATTGAGACTAGGTCATTGTGATAAATGCCTGGTGTAGTCTAGGTTTGCCATGATCGATTACCTGTTGAGACCCAAAGATACTTGATTAAAAATTATTTTTTGATTGTTTAGGTGTGCGTGAGGCAATGTGCCTATGTAGATAGAGTAACTTTATTGATTGTGTGGATGACTTAGGATGAGAAATGCAACCCCTCCTGTTAGAGATGGACAGTGATGAATGTGGCTTGATTGGGTTGATCGGACACGATGTAGGGTATGTGATTATGATGATAACCTAGAGAGGCAGGTTGAGGGGGGGATTCATTGTTAGATAGAAGGTATGGAGGACCTAGGACCCATTCCTATGTAAGAGAAGTAAAGTAGAGTATGCATTGTTATGACTATGTAAGCATGCTATGCAATGATATGGATGTATGGATGGATGGAATGCAATGAAATGCAATATATATAGATGAGATGAAATGATGATCCATAGAGTATTCATAGTGCTTTATTTTCCTCATTGAGCATGGTAGTATCGTTCTTGGTCGAGGTAGTAGGAACCAAGTTTGGAGCATTTCACCTGTAAGCAAGCATTTGAGACAAGTAAAAGAATGGGACCCTCCATTTTGGTTCATGCACAGTTGGTCAAGGTATGTGCTATAGTCAGTAAGCCATAGTGATCCATGACTATTTTTTGCATATGATCATGTAGCTTAGTGAACTTCCCACATAGACACCATTAGTACATGCCCCAGAACTTCATTGGAACACTTCGTAGATAAAAAACAAAATGATACTTAGGAACCATCCTGACTACTCTAATCACTTGTGGATATACCGAAGTAGCATAAGAACCTTATATAAATGAATAAATAACTAACAAACCAACTGAGTACTTGATAGCTTAAATAGAATTTTCTTGTCAAAGAAAATGTTATCATGTCTTTGTTTTGGTAAGGAAGGATACATCCCTGTTAAGACAGTTGTGTGTACCTATGTTGATTGTTTGGTTGATTTGATAAGTGATCATCGTTTGAGGAGCTCAAAATGTTTGTTTGGTGTTAGAGGCGACGTGGATGTACAAAGGATTTTATGTGTTTCCATGTTTTTGGATTGATTTTTTTTTATGTTTTATCATGTTTTTGGATTTTGTGAGTGTTTTATGAATGTTTTTGGTATTATCTGATGTTTTACGAATGTTTTGGGTATTAGTTCCAGCTAATGTTGAATGAAGAACTTAATGAATCACCAATAATGTAGAATCCACTTCCATCAATAGGTTAAGAGTATTGCACCTAGTTTAGACATCACTTATGAAAATCAGGATGTAGGACGCATGAAGTACTAACCCTGATTGCAGATCAATAACAAGCCATGGTTTGAATGATGGATGAATGGATGCAATGGATGTGATCACAACAAGTCTGAAAGACAATGGAGCCATAGCCCTTATGAGTGGCACCTGTTTGCTAGGTTTTCACCATCGCACTCACCGAAGGTGCCACTAGAGTGGTTGTTCACCCTTTGGATGCATGATTTTTCTCTTTACTATTTTTATTTTTTTTGTATTTTCTTCAAGACATTTTTCTAAATGTTTTTGGTGTTTGTCTGGTTTATGGTGGAGCCTGATGCTCTGTACAACTTATGTATGAAACCGTTTGAGGTGCATGTTGTTGATTGGATCTGTGAGCAATTCCCCTTCTAAAGTAGCCAACTGATATGCCCCAGACCCAAATACCATAATGATAACATATGGGCCTAGCCAGTTTGATTCAAACTTTCCTTGATGTTCTCTGTTTGGTTGGTTACGAGGATTCTCCCTAAGAACAAGATCACCTACCTCAAATGTATGAGGTTTAACCCGATGATTGTAGCTTCTGCTCATTCACTGTTGATAGGCTTTGAGGTGGTTGTATGAAGCTTGTCGCCTTTCATCAAGTAGTTCCAAGTCTTGAAGACGTGAGACTCAGTATGCTTCATCATCTATTAGATTATGCAAATAAACCCGTAGAGATGGTATCTCAACCTCAATAGGAAGAATGGCTTCTGCGCCATAGAGCAGTGAGTAGGGAGTTGCGCCTGTAGGGGTTCAAATGCTAGTTTGATATGCCCCTAGTGATGGATTTAATTGAACATGCCAATCACGGCCAACATCATTAACCATCTTCTTGAGGATTCTCAATATGTTCTTGTTTGATGCTTCGGCCTGACCATTGCCTTGTGGGTAATAGGGAGTGGAAAAGCGGTGTTGGATGTGAAACTTCTCACAAAGCTCACAGACATCCTGATTTTTGAAAGGAAGCCCATTGTCTGTGATGATGGACATGGATACACCATACCGACATATGATTTAATTAAGGATGAATGAGGTGATCTGCTTGTCGGTGACTAGGGTAAGTGGAACAACTTTGATCTACTTTGTGAAGTATTTGGTGGCGGTAATGATAAATTTGTGATCGTTGGATGAAGATGGATGCATTTTACCCACAAGGTCAGGTCCCCATTGACAAAAGGGCCATGGTATCATGATTGGTTGCAATTCCTGTGCTAGTGCATGTATCAGGTCTCTATGAACTTGGCACTTCTTGCATTTTTTGACAAAATAATAGGAGTCTTTTTCCATGGTTGGCCAATAGTATCTAGCACGCATGATTTTATTTGCTAAGGATCACTTGAGTGAGCCCCACAAATTCCTTCATGTACATCTTCCAAGGCCCTTGTTATCTTGCCTTGCTCTAGACATCGAAGGAGTACCATCAAGACTTCACTGGTATAGGGTTTCGAAAATGATGGTATATCGAGCGGTTTGGCGAATGAAGGTTTTGTGTTGGTTATTGGATTGGTTGGGAGGAAGTGTGTGATCATGAAGGTAAGTGAAGAACTCACCATACCATGGGGATTCAGAACCGACAAGGTAACATACCATTTCAATTTCAAGGATATCATACACAAGGATCCAAAGTTGTTCTAACAAGAACTCATAGCATGTTGAATTGTGAAAAAGATCTAGGAGAGATGCAAATGTAGCCATTGCATCAGCAACTCGATTCTCATCTCTAGGTATTTGTTCAAAGGTGATAGTTGTAAATTATTCTTTGTAACTATCTATGTGCGGGAAAAGCGGGTCTATTAAACTTAAAATGCAAAAAATGATGTTCAAAAGGACTTGTCCACACACCTACAGGTCTTCTTGGTGCAAGTTATGGAGTCATGAAGAATGACTCAACTTCCCAAGGTAGGTTCCATGGTTCTCTATCTCACAAGGTCCCTCAAGCCAATGCCTTTGCTCTCAGATTACTGAGCAAAGTGACTTAGGGATGACGAATGCAAGAATGAGGAATGCTTTAGATTGATTTTAACATGAAATGCATCCTATCTACGCATGATTCTACAAATGAAGTAAACTATATTATAAGATGACAAGGTTAGTAGTAATACTATCCTAACATGATATACTAGTTAATGATCTAAGCTAATGATAAAGGAAATACTCTAAAACGCTTATTAGATTAATTCCTAATACAAAGAGAAGTTAGATGTATTGATAAAATTGAGCATAAGTGAGATACTAAAAGCTTGCATGGATCCTTAAAATGGATGAATGAGAGCTCTATTTATAGTGAAAATAGGGCAATGGATGGTCAAGATTGAAAGAGTTAATCAAGGGTTAGGTTTGAAAGTTATCAATCCATGTTTAAAATTTTCACCAATGAAATGATGACAACTGTCAACATAAGACTGGTTGAGAGAAGAGGTAAGAAGCATTAAATACTTTAGAAGACCTCATGGTTACATTAGAAGGTAAGGGTTAAGGTTAGGTTAGGGTTATCCATTGGACAAAGATTTTACCCAAAGGGTAAACTCTTGTGCAAGGGTTAAAGGGATAACCATGGTCAAAGCAATAAATGCTTGATGAGACCCTTGGGTTAGATGTAGGTTGAGTTTAGAGAAAAAGTCTCTAATCATGCTAGAGGGTTGAGTTAACCATTAATGGTTTGGAAGACTTTCAAGGTTAAGTTGTTGAAGACCTAAAGCCTTTAATGGTTTTCAAAGACTTTAAAGGTTTGAGAAGTGACTTCCCTTTGCTTAGGGATGTGACAATATTTAGGAGATGGTTTAGGCTAATTTAGAAGTGATTAGAAGAATCTAGAAGGGGGTTTAGAGAGGCAAGTGGGAGATGTAGGAAAATGCAAGTGGGTGAGGGATAATATGATTAGTTAAAATAAATTGCTTTATTTCAATTTGGTTGCAAATTGGGGATTTAAATAAATTAGATTTATTTAATTGGGGTGAACTATTTAATTAAATGTAAATTTAATTAAAAGGTATAGAAAAGGGATTTAATTAAATAAAATGATTTATTCAATTAAATGATGTAAAGGGCTTAAGTGAATTTAAGTAAATAAATTGAATAATTTATTTAATTAAATAGAAGAATGTGGGTGTTTTAATTAAATTAGATTTAACTAAAATAGAGGAATGAGAATAAAATGAACATTAAATATTCATTTAGGAATATGGTCATTTTTATACGTCTACATTTTGCCCCTCTTTGAAGTGACATGTGTGCACATGTTGATTCAAAGAAAATGATGTGTCGTCATGATTTGGTTATGAGCAGTGTGATGTCGTTTAGAGATTTTTATGTCGTGGCCCAGATTTGATAAATGATGTTTATAATGCCCCTCAGGAGATGAATAAAAAATTTTGAACATTGGATTTGATTTGGATAAATTTTATTGCATTTTGAAGTTTTGTCTATGTTGAATGCGATAAATTGATTCATCTCCCAATAATGATGTTTGTGAGGGTTAGAAATGAGACCACGAGCAATTTACGTACTCGCCCACGTAACCCTAATTTTCATTTACCCTATAAAAAGTAAAAGGTGTTTTGTTTATCTCATTTGTGCTTGTTGACCTTGGAGAAAGTGACACTTGGAGAAAAGCCAACATGCCTATTCCTTATGCTTCTCATTGATTCGAGCGCATTCGGAGGTATTGGAGGCCCGCCACATATGGACCACCGACAAGTCATCCTTTTTTACCCCTTTTTGATTTTTGTTTTGTCATTTTTTATCATGTTTTTGATTTTGTCACGCGGATTGAACGATTTAGCGCATCTGGGTTAAACCGTAGTGCATAAGATAGGTTGCGTAGTGCGTAAGGTTTAATAAAATAGGGTGGCATCTGAGTAAATTAGGATAGTGCAGCGGTAGGTTAGGGTAGCACTTAGGGTTAGGTTAGCGCACCAGGAGCACAGGGTAGCGCATAGGAGAAAATGGGTAGTGCGTAGGAGATTCCTAGTGCATAGGGTTATTTTAGGTTCATAGGGGTAGTGGAGGGTAGCACGTAGGTATACCCTAGTGCATAGGGTTAGGTTTGTAGTGCAGGGCCAGAATAAGATAGCACATAGGGGTTTGAGGCACTTATGGTAGACTGGGTGACTCATAAATAGGATAGGGTAGCGCATAGGTTATGACTAGCGCATAGGGTGAATGGTGTAGCACATGGAGAGGATAGGGTAGCACATAACTAGCAGTTTAGCGTATAGACAAACTAGTGTAGCGCATAAGCGGAAAAATTTGGGTAAAGTAGGATTTTGGATGAAGAAAGATAGGTAAGTTTTTGCCAGTTTTGCTGGGATAGGTGAAAATTGTCAGTCTGTGTGTCTATTGTCATTGTTTTGATAAGTTGTCCAAGATGAGTTTTGATATGGCTTGATTTGTTTTGCATGGTTTCAAGTTGATATATATGTGGAGCTTGAGTTGTTTTACAAGCTGATATGGATATGGAACTTGAGTTGTGTTATAAGTTGATTTGATTATGAAACTTGAGTTGTGTTACAAGTTGATTTGATTATGAAACTTGAGTTGTGTTACAAGTTGATTTGACTATGAAATTTGACTTGTTTTACAAGTTGATATGATTTGATATGGAAATGGATTTGATATGGTGTGGAACTTGATTAGTTTTTCAATGTTTCAAGTTGGTATGAATTTGATTTGATGAGGAAACTGATATTGTACTTGTTTGGTTTGTGACATGAGTGCATTGGAGTTGTGCAGTCGTGAGAGTGATTTCTAAGACCGTGGTCCTTGATGCCATGACTAACACAGGCTAATAGAGATATTATTGAGAGGTGTGGCCTATCCTCCTTGTTAGAGATGCCTTGGTTTATCATTAACCGGGGTTTGTTGACAACGTTGGCTGAGAGGTGGCATAGCGACACCAACACCTTTCATTTGGTGACAAGTGAGATCACAGTGACACCAGAGGATTGCTACCAGATTTTGTGGATTCCTGTAGTAGGTGTATTGTTACCTTATGAGAAGATAGAGGAGGGAAAGACAAAGGCACTTCACCAGATTCTGCAGGATGATACAATCTGTGGATATGAGATCCCCTAGCAAGAGTTCATAGATTTGGATTACGCTCATCTACCATTAGTGCTGGTAGGTTTCATAGGTGGATTGTTATGTCTCGACCATAGGTCGAAGGGACTAGCAATAGGATGGGGTTTGGTCTTGGAGGACATGGTGACACAAGGTCATCAATTTGCATGGGGGTCGGCTATGTTGGCCCACTTATATAGGGATCTGCATCAGGTAGTGTACTTGGGTTATAGCAGTCTATCTCCTAGAGTTATAATGCTACAGGTATGGGCGTGGGAGCATATTCCCACAGCGTGGCCACTGGCGGACAGAGATAGGCTTGTTGGGTGTGCATATGCATATAGATATCAAGGGATAGTTGTCCAGCATAAGCTAGGAAAACTAGAGCATTGGAGGAGAGTTTTGGATGATATTGATACGGTCGTCTGGCGACCATATATGGAGTGCGAGGTATGGGTAGAGGATGGTATGGAGATGCCCTATGTATATATGTCTTGATTTTTGATAGTGCCCTTTGTTATCGAGAGATTCTTGCATAGCCGAGTGTTGCGGTAGTATGGTTGTCAGTAGGGAGTTCCATAGGGAGCATGCTTGTATGCTCAACGGAGATAGGATATACCAGAGTGGGGACCCACTATTGATAGTATGGTAGCAGTTAAGGAGTTCTTTCAGTTAGCCAGCTAGATATGGGAGTGCACCTATGGTGTAGTAGATGCAAGGATGATAGAGGAGTTCGCTACCTTGTTTACGACACATGTTGTTGCCAGGATATCAGATCCAGTGAAGATGATTCCCACTTTTGATGATGATGAGGATGATGAGCAGCTCAAGAGGCTAGGGAGATGAAGAGAGGAGGGAGAGGAGCTAGATATGGGAGGTGGGGATGGTGGAGGGGATGATGGTGTAGATGGGAGAGGAGGTGGTCGAGGTTGGCAAGGGGATAGAGGGAGGAGAGGAGATCAGGGTGGCGATTGGGGGAGGAGAGGAGATAGGGATGTAGATGGTGGGGATAGAGGGATTCAAGTGGAGAGAGTAGTGCAGTGAGAAGTGGTGGATAGAGCAAGAGGAGGTTTGGCTATTGGAGTTGGGGTTGAGGAGAGAGTAGGAGAAGTGATAGCAGGGGTGGGAGGGATTGACAAGTTTAGATGGCCAGCTCAGAGGAGGAGAGCTGATGTGTTACCCCCACCAGCACCGAGGATAGGTAGAGGGATAGGGGGTACCACTTCATAGCTACCCATCCAGATGTCGATTCCAATGCACTGGGAGGATGCACAGATTAGGTTGTTGCAGTTATCAGTGCAGCACCTGCAGACACAGCTACTAGCACATCAGTGGCAGATTGTACTACTGACCACGAAGTGGGATACAGTTTTGGAGCGGTTAGGTCGATCAGAGGCTCGAGAAGAGGCTTTGGAGAGAGCAGTGGCAGATGACCTGATGAGAGACACTCTGAGAGAGTTGGCTTTGAGAGCCAAGGAGGTGGAGTACTATAGGAGGCATTATGAGGATGCGGTGCCCAGGGAGCGTCAAGTGCAGAGTTTCACAGCTTCAAGATCCCGTCGATCCCAAGAGACTGGGTTGAGGACAAAGAGTAGAGGTGTGACAGGGCCTCCTAGATAGGATCCACTTGGAGATCCAGGTGCTGGAACATCTACAGCGAGACCATCCCCTTCAGGAGATAGTCATACCTGAGACACATTGTCTCCATTGTATTTTGATCATTTTGTTATATGGGCACATACATGATATATTGTTGTACATTTGATCATTTTTGAGATATATATGACACCATTTTCCTTGATCTTCATGTGTTATGGAAGGTGCTTTCTATATGATTTTCATTATACTATGATGCAATGCTTAGATATATGTGCTTTTAATATTAGATGAATACAACGTGTTTATGCATGATTTTATGAGATGTATCTTGAAAATGAGATGTATGATATGATATGTTGTGAGATGTAGAGAATGAGTGGTATGATATGATATGTTGTGAGATGTATCTTGAAAATGAGATGTATGATATGATATGCAATATTTTAAAATGATATACAACTAATTGATTTAATATGCAACTAATTGATTTGATATGCAACTAAATGATTTGAGCATCCTCATTCTGCATTGGGCATCCCTGTACAGTCACATGTTTTTTCTTTTTTTGTAGGTATCATCATTGACCATTGATTTGTTTGGGATATGTTGAAAATTTATACAAGCATAATGGTATAATTTGAACCATAATGACCTGAGAAAAATTTACATGATTTTTGATTCTGCAAGATAGCACAAGTGTCAAGGTATAATTGAACCGGGACGACCTGAGTGTGGATTGCGTATAAACAGACAAGACTAAACCATTTGTAGGCACAAAGTGGAATCATGTCTTCAGTGATATGCTTTGAATCATGTCTTGAGACAAGTATCTGCACAATACAAATGATCGCCTCATAGACAGAAAACTAAAAAATATTGGAGTCCCCACAACTTTCTCTAGCTTTGAATCTTTTGTTGAGAAAAATGTTGAGGATCCAATAATTCAAAAAGTTCAAGTGCAAAAATAGTCAAAACCTTATGCAAGATGCAATATTTGATACTTTAGAAAATCATCCATCATATTTTGCGAGTCCCATTAAGTGATCAATGTGTGGTTGTGTGATTGTTGAGTTTGTTTGCTGGATACGACATTGTGAGTTTGCTACAAGTTTTTGACGTGTTGAATTTGTTGCAAGTGTTGATCAATGCTGCCCCTAGCTGAGTGTTCCTCTTAATGTAGATATGTACAGTGATTACCAAGCCATGGTGAGATGTGGCGAAAAGGATATGTGGATAGACCAGGATAGTGACTATGCTAAGTATGTCCTGGATGGATATTTGTGATAAAAATGTCGGGCGATGGCCGATAGTGCTTAACTATGGATATAACAGTAAAAGATAGATAAAGGAGTTGTCCTCTCGCAATAGCGCCTATTGCCAGGTTTTCACCACTTGCTTTTATTGTACCTTTTATTTTATTTTTCTTGATTTTTGATATTTTTTTATTTTTGTGACTTTTTCGTGTCTTAGACTTCTCAAGTGTAGTATTTCTTCAGATGGATGCTGTTAGTGGGTTCGTTGAGCACATCTCCTTTTGAAGTTGTTAGCTGATAAGCACCTGATCTATAGGCTGATATGATGGCATATGGACCTAACCAGTTAGGTTCAAATTTCCCTTTCTTTTCTCAATCTTGCTAATTTCTAGGATTTTCCTTGAGGACTAGGTCACTAATTTTAAAGATTCTAGGAATGACCTTGTGGTTGTAGCTTTTGCACATGCGTTGCTCATATGCTTTGAGGTGAGTGTAGGCATGTTGGCATCTTTCATCTAGAAGTTCTAGCTCTTGCAGTCTATTTAATCGATACTCTTCATCTGGAATTAGGCCTTTCAAAGAGACTCTGAGAGATGGAATTTTTCCCTCCAAGGGTAAAATTGCTTCTGATCCATAGACCAATGAATATGGTGTAGCTCCCGTAGGTGTGTGGATGCTAGTTCTGTATTCCCAAGGTGTTGGATTGAGTTGTATATGCTAATTTTTGCCTGCATCATTCACTGTTTTCTTTAGGATTTTCAATATTGTTTTGTTGGATGCTTCTGCTTGACCATTTCCCTGTGGGTAGTAAGGTGTAGAGAAACGATGTTGGATTTTGAATTTTTCACATAGTTCTCGCACATCTTGATTCTTGAAAGGTCATCCATTATCACTGATGATGGAACTTGGAATGCCATATCTACAGATTAGATAATTAAGGATAAAAGAGGCAATTTGTTTCCCAGTCACTGTGGTCATGGGGACCGCTTCAATCCATTTGGTAAAATATTTTGTTGTAGTTATAATGAACTTGTGTCCATTTGAAGATGAAGGATGAATTTTTCTAACTAAGTCCAGTCCCCACTGGCAAAAGGGCCAGGATGTTGTGAATGGTTGCAGTTCCTGTGCTAGTGCATGTATAAGATTGCCATAGATTTGGCATTTAGGACACTTTTTTGCAAAATGATAAGAGTCTTTTTCCATTGTTGGCCAGTAATATCCCATTCTTAGAAGCTTTTTAGCAAGAGTAGGACCACTTGAATGTGTGCCACAGATACCTTCATGAAGCTCTTGTAAAGTGAAGTCAGATTCATTACGATCAAGTCAATGAAGAAGAGTACCATCTAGACCTTGATGGTACAAAGTATCATCATTGAGAGTATAATGGGCAGCTTCTCAGATAAAGCTATGTTTTTGGTTTCGAGATAGGTCAATGGGTAGGATATTGCTCTTAAGATAGTCATATATTGGTCCATATAATGAAGAGTCGGAACCGGTCAAGGCATAGATAACATGGGAATCAGAATGGTCATAGGCTGGGGATAACAGTTGCTCTACCAGAAACTCATAACGACTTTGTTGCTTTGGAATCTGTAGTAGTGAAATGATAGTAGCCATTGCATTAGCTACTTTGTTATCCAGCCTTGGTATTTTCTCGAAGGTGATGTGTACAAAATATTATTTAAAATCATCCACCATTCGCTTGTATGGTAGCAGCTTGTTGTCCTTTGTCTGATAGCCATTGTTGATTTGATTGATGACTAGTTGTAAATCTCCGTAGACTTTTAATTCTATGATTCTCCATTCCACAACCATTTTGATGCCTATAACCAGTGCCTCATATTTAGCAACGTTATTTATGCATGGAAACATAAGCCTATATGATCTTGGTATGGTGTGTCCTTTAGGAGTGATGAACAGAATGCCAACACCTAAGCCATGTTGAGTATAGGATCCATCAAAGTATAGGGTAAATTGTTTAGTGGAAATAGCAAGAATGTCTTTGTTCAGAAATTCGATCTCCATTGGTTGTTTTCCTGGTAACGGTACTTCCGCCAGTTGATCTGCAATTGCTTGTCCTTTGATAGCTCATTGCTCTGTGTAGTGGATATCAAATTCATTAAGAATCATGACCCATTTAGCCAATCTACTTGTAAGAGCTACTTTGCTGAGTAAATATTTGAGAGGATCAATTTTTACAACTAGCTTAATTGTGTGAGCTAGCATGTAGTGTCAGAACTTTTGAGAGGCAAATACCACAGTTAGACAAACCTTCTCAATGAATGTATAATTGAGTTCATATCTGTTTAATGTCCTACTGATGTAATATATAGCTCATTGCTTGCCTTGTAGATCTTCTTGTGCTAATAAGGCTCCCAGTAATATATCTATTGTTGAGATGTAGAGAATGAGTGGTTTCCCTGCTATCGGTGGTACTAGAACTGGTGGGTTCATTAGATATTGCTTGATTTGATAGAATGATTCTATACATTTGGCTTCCCATTTGAACGGTACATTTTTATGTAGAAAATGATTGAATGGTAGGCTTTTATTTGCTAGTTGAGCGATGAATCACCTAATTGGCTGGAGTCATCCTTGTAAAGATCTGAGCTGGCTGATGTTCTTTGGTGATGGCATCTCCATGATGGCTTGTACCTTTGCTGGATCCACTTCAATATCCTTAGCTAAAACTATGTAGCCTAGTAACTTGCCTGATGTAAACCCTAAGACACACTTCTTAGGGTTGAGCCTAACTTGGAGTTTCTCCAATCTATCAAAAATCTTCTCTAAGATGCTTAGATGTTCTACCCGGGTAAATTATTTAGCTAGTAAATCATCCACATAGTCCTCCATGAAGGTATGCATCATGTCATGAAAGATTATTATCATTTCTTGTTGATAAGTTGCCCCTGTATTCTTTAATCCAAAAGGCATGACATTCCAACAGTACGTTCCCCAAGGACAGGACGTTGTTCTATCTTGATCTTCTAGGGCTATCTTAATTTGATTATAGCCTGAAAAATCATCCATTAGTGATAGCATTGCATGGCCTATTATGAGGTCTACAATTATTTCGATACTGGGCAAAGGAAAGTCGTCCTTTGGATAGGCTTTGTTGACATCTCTAAAATCAGTTCATATTCTGATACTGCCATCTAGTTTTAAAACTAGTAAAATGTTGGAAATCCATTCAGCATAGTCAATAGGTTGAATAAATCCAACGTCTAATAGTTTCTTCAGCTCAACTTTGACCATGAGTGCTACATGTGGATTCATCTTTTGCAGTTTTTGCTTGACTGGCTTAGCTCCTGGAGCAATGGATAAATGATGCATGATTAATTGTGGATCAATCCCAGGCATATCTGGATATGACCAAGCAAAGTTTATTTTCTTTTCTTTAAAAAATTTGATAAACTCTGATCTTTCTATTTTTGTCAAAGATTCTACAAGGTGTATATTCTTGGTTGCTTCTGTGGTATCAATGTTGATTGATTGATTGGGGCTCAATCAATATAGGTGATCACTCCTGATAATGCTCAGGAAGAGTGTCAAGTCTCTCATCTTTATGTGCTTTAAAAAGGTTTTCACCCTTAGATGCATCCTTTATTTTTACTTTTTTGTCATCTATTGTTGCCATTGATTGGTTTTCAGCAGTAGATCCTTTATTTTGTTCATTTTGGCGACTGAGAGACTTGGCACTCCCCTGATTGCAGATGTCATTACTTTGTTCACTGGTAGAGTTTGTTTCCAGGTTAATGGTACACAAGTAATGGATAATGGATTCATCATTTGGGAAAATTGGTATATCATGAGTTTCAGGTTCGTCCCAGTCTATGAGGTCAAGAAAGATAAGTGGTAAGGAGTTAGCTGCTATAAGTATCAGGATGGAGGTATCATCATGGTTGGCCGAGGTATTAAAGAAGTTAAGGATTTTGTTGAGGTCTTCTATGGTATCATCTTCTGTATAGACTTTCTCGTAATGTCATTGCTCATTTTCTTTGGCATCACAGATATTTTGTGGACCAAATTCAAGTGGTCTAGATTCTGTGTTGTGTTCTTCTTGAGAGATGGGTGTATGACTATTATTTGCACAAATATCTTTAGTAACATTAGAACAACTAACCCATTCATATTCATTGGAATCAGTTTCAGAGGTATTATCCCAGATTCTAGTAGTGCTATGGACGGGTATGTTGTAGGGTGAGAATAGGTCTTTGATGATTGATACAAGTCTGATAGTTTTCTCTGATTTTGTGTCAGACCCTACTTCCACTCTTTGCATTTGTTCATATATCATCTCTTCTCGAGCAGGAATGATATTTTTAAGAGGTGATTCCTCTTTGTTAGATACTGGTTCTGGAATATTATGCGCTTCTACAGTAGACACTTCCTTCTTCTATTTTATGGGTTTCTCTTGATGTTGTTTGCATTCTTGATATTCACGTTCTTTGTGTATTGTCTCTACTGACTCAAATAGTGCCTCTTTCCATGAGTCCTCCTTGTACTTCTTCTTTGCTTTCCATTAAGGTTTTTGATATTTGCTTGGTGTCTTCCTTGGTGGTAGAATGTGTTCATAGCCCAATCCTATTTTATCTTTACTGAATTGTGAATGAGGATCTATTGGTTCTGTGATGCCTTCCTGACGTTTTCTGATAGGTCTTTTGCCATTGTATCCCATGAGTTGCATGATTAGGTAACCTTTTTCATACAGGTGTGTTGGTATAGCTACTTCCATAGTAGTTTCTCTATCATCTTCTTCTTCATCCCTGTATAGCCAACTAAGGATGTCTTTTTCCTCTGATTCATGTGCTAGAGTACCGAGTTGGATAAATTTGCCATCAAACTTGGTGATGGGTTGTGTTGCTTGATGTGTTGATGCTATAGGTAATCCATGAGATTTAGGTGATGCTGGTAAGTTGGCCAAACACAGGGGTTCCAAAGAGTATTCTCCCATGCCTTGCTCTTTGATTTTCATTTTCTGCTTGAAATCCATAGATAGCAATTTAGAATTTTCTTGTTGAAGATCTGGTGCTGAGTAACTTTGTTTTTCTCTACTATGTGGAACCAAGCTATCTTGGGCTGCCCCCATAGCATTACAATGTTGAAATGGATTATGATTTGTTGATATAGAAATCTCCTGCCCATTGTAGGGGAACTTAACACACTGATGATAAGTAGAAGGTACTGCTTGCATTTCATGTATCCAAGGCCGACCCAACAAGATCATATGCTTTGATAGTGATCTTTTTGCGTGGATCAATAGATTTCTCAGACTAATGCACAGATAAGTTTTAAAGTACAGATATTGAGTCCGGCTCCTCCATCTATTAATACTCTTTTGACTCGATGTTTGTAGACCAAGACTTCAATGTGGAGTGGAGTATTGTGTGGATGACTCAATAAGATATGATAATGCTCAGAAAAGGTGAGGTTATGAGGCCCTGTCATGTGAGCCACCATGGCTTGGAATTTTTTAGCATCCAAGTCTTGAGGTACATTTGTTTCCAATAGTGCTTGTTCCGATATGTCCTTGTGTTTTGGTGAAAGTTTTAACAAATCCAGTATAGATATTTGAGCATGAGTTTTGCGTAGTTGACTGACTAGATCATATTGAATTTTGGGTGTGGTGTTTGTCATTGATGTATGTCCTTTCAAGACATATTTTTGAGCTCTGGTTGTTATGTTGATAGATTCGTGTTCACGATTGTCTTTGATTGTGATAACGTTGACTTGATTGTCCTCAGCTGATATATGATTGATGGTGTTATTATAGATGTGATTTATATGAGCTCCATGTGTATAGTTTGGGGTTGAAGCTCCATCCTTGTTGTAGTTTGGAAAAGGATTCTTAAATGCCCTATGGTTGCCATTTGTTTTGAGACCATCGACTGTTAAATCACCTCTATTAATCATGTCTTGAACAATGGTTTTTAGTCTCATGAAATCGTTTGTTTGATGACCTTTGTTGCGATGAAAATCACAAAAGTGGGAGTCATTCTACCAGGGTGGTTTGATTTATGGTTCAAAGTTGTTGATTGCTGGTAAGGAGATAATTTTGTTTGCCAAGAGTTCTTTGAATGTTGACTCTAGTGATTGTCCTAGTGGTGTGTAAATGCATTTTGGAAAGTTGTTTGCATTACCTCGTGAGTTTTGATTAGGTCCTCGATTGGTATTATTGTTTTGGGTATTGTTGGTGTTGTTTGTGTTGAGTTGATCTTGATTGGTATTTGGTGCATAAGTGTTAGTGCCTTGGTTAGCACCTTTTGGATTCTTTGTAGCTTGAGGATAACCTGATAATGCTAGCATGGGTTGCTTGGATTTTGGATCATTTGATTCATTTCCCCCTTCATTTCTAGTGTTTTTGTTTCTGGTCCAAAATCTGGATTTGTCTAAGTTGTTATTGTTTTGGTTGTTGTAATTGGATGAATTTGTTCCTTCTTTGAAGAATTATAATGTTCCTTTCTTGACATATGCTTCTTCTACTTGGATGCCATTTTCAATCAATTTGGCAAAAGATGGTATGCATTGAAGTTTGAGTATGTAACTCATCTCACTATTCAAGTTATCGATGAAAATTTCCATCTTTTCTTTTTCAGGCACATCTCGAGGATATCTTGAAACCATATGCCACCAATGTTGAAGGAATACCATGAATGTTTCATTATTTTTCTGTTTGGTGTTACAGACATCTAGCATAGTGATAGCATGTTGAATGTTGTAGGAATATTGAGTTATGAATTTGTTGACTTGTTCATCGAATGATCTGACAGGAAGTGTGATTTTGGATAACAATTCCATTGTTTGTCCTCCCAAGCTTCTTAGGAATAACCTCACCAAACAGGTGTCATCAAGGGCGAATTTGAGACTCATGGTACAAAATTCCCGAACATGATCACAAGGATTGCTTTTTCCATCATATTTGTCAAATTTGGGGATATCTGAGTTTGGGGGAAAAGGCATCATGTTCAATCGTCTGTCAAAAGGATAAAGACAAATTTCAGTTAAGGAGTAATGTACTATTGTCCCTTGTTGCATGTCTTGCATTTGTCTTTGTAACATTTGCATTTGTTGAGTTAGAGAAATCAAAGGTGCATTATTTTGCCGAGGGAAGAGTTCTTCTCTTGAATTAGTTCTAAGCTGAAATGGTGTGTGGAATGGTATGTTTTGCTCTAGGATGTTTTTCTCAGGGATATTTTGTTCTCGCATATTTTGTCCTGGTGTGTTTTGTTTTGGATCACATGCTTCCTCCTCTCTTTGTCATTCTTGATAGTCATAATGTCGAGACTTTGTTCTAAAAATGTACGTGTCAAAGTCTTCAGGAAGTTTAACTCCTTTGCTTGTGAGCATGAGCAGATATTTTTCTTTATCATTTTCCATGAGTCTTTCCACAAGCTTTTGAAACGAAGCACTTTCTTGACACTCTTGAAGGAGTTCTTCAGAAATTTCAGTGTCCTCTAGATTTGGACCCTCGAAAGGATTTGATAATCTTCGATTCATACTGGATTCAGGTTGCATTTTGCTTTGTTTGTTTCATTGAGAACGAGTAACATCAGGCATCTAATAGAAGCTTTCTGTGACAAAAGGAATGAACTCTTCTTCGATGTTTTGCTCAGGGGTTGGTGGTTCAAACCATGGTATGTCGCAAGTGATGCACTCGTCGGGGAAGAAGGCAGGATTGATCTTCCCTCCTTGATTTATATGCTGACTGAATGTTGATTTTTGACAGAATGCTCTACTCCTCAATGGTTCCTTGTCAAATTCATTGGTTTTATTTTGAAGATATAAGCGAGTATGACAAAGGAATGTTCGATGAGATTTGAAGAGTTGGTGATTGATGTGTAAAAATTTATTCCATTTTGCAAGTTTCCGAGAACTGGGTTGTTGTTTCCTTAACTTAGTGCTATGATAAATACTCTTTCTTCTCAAAACATGAGGATTAATCATGCACAAGTGATCAATGGTTTCCTTTGATTTGTTTTTGATTTAGTTTAGATTAGTTTGGAAACTCAAGTTTTACTTTATCAAAATGAAGGTTTAGATGCCCCCTCATGACAAAGTGTGTCAAATGATACGAGCTTTCCCGATATGGAAACTCGATTTGACAACTTGGATTTTTAATACAAGTGTGTTTTGGAATAGAAATCCATTTGATTGAAGGACTTGTTTGATACTTGTGATGATGTTTCCTGATTTTGATAAGAGAGATGTGTTTATCTTACGACTATTCTTCAAATTTTGGACAACTTTGTCCGATGGAGAACTTGTTTTGAGAATAGTTTTGCAAACTCTATTTTGGTTTTCTATTTGATGAAATTCAGGCTGTGGAAGGAAAGCTCCCAAAATTGTTTTCAAATTTTTCAAAAATGACCTCTGTTTTGCCCCCTATTTTTTTAGTTCTGGCTACGAGCTAAGACAGAGACGCAATGCGCCACATAAAGTTCTTAATGTGCTAGAGAAAAGACCCTACATGCTATGCTACCCCCTGTGATGCGCTAACTAGATTGATTTGATTTTGTCTTGGTTCAAAAGGTTATGCGCTAATATGGGCCGCCAAAGCGCTAACTGATGATCTCTATGCACTAAAGTTTGATCTCTACATGCTAAGCTGATGCTTCAATGCATGAGACTATTTTCAAAAGGCGCTACTTAAAATTGCCAGTTTTAGATTTTTATGAAGCACTAATGTTAAGACCTAATGCGCTAAGGTGAAGGTTGAATGCACTAAAATATGGTTTCTACGCACTAATAAGTTTCTCTTACATGCTAAACTGACCTGATATTTTAACTTGGTTGCTTTTTTGCAAACATTTTTGGAACTTTGTTTTTAGTTTTTTAGTGATGATAGATGATTTTATGAAGTAACAAATGAAAGCACGACACAAAAGAGACAACCATTTTGCCTAATCTAAATAATGAGTGTATGTTTTGGGAGGATGTGTTCAAATCCCCAATGTTTTAACATGTTTAGATATGACATGCACTTCAATCAGACTCTTTATTCAAGGGTCATAAGCAATATCATATCCCACTAGTCTCGATACTCCGTCAGCTCAAACAGCCGTGTCACCCCCTAGGGGGCGCCCGTTTTTTTACCTTTTGCTAGAAATTAACCCAAAGTGAATTGGTTCACAATTGAGTAGTTATCTTGGGAGATATATGGTGAGCGATCTTGGGGGCAGATTCTTCCCCACCCTTGCACTATGATATTACAAATGTCTGGATACTGACTCCGCTCAAAGTTTCTATGCTAAAGTTTGTAATCAGGCTTCTTGTTCGGCCGTTAGTGATAAACTCCCTCAGGAGGCTTCCCAACCTTTAGAACAAAGGCTTTACGTATCTCAAGGATATTGGAGGAAGTCTAATTGCTGCGTGCAATCGTTGAAAAGGACTTTCGTCACTTTCCACTTTTGATTATAGTGGGCTAGAACACTTGGCTTCAAAGTGGTTTCCCACTTAGGTTGTCCCCTTCACACCGGCCAAAGAATGGCTTTAAGAGTTTTTCAATCCCTGGGGAAGACATGCCTGCTAAAGGTTTTAATGCAATAAACACTAAAAGCATAAGAGTGGTCTATCTTTTTGATCACCCAGTTAAGGGGAGAGCATATTCCTTCCACTTTCATAGCAAAACAAACAAGTGTTCTTTTTAACTTTTCATTGCATTGATTTGTTAAAATCTATATGGAGATGTTGCTCCATGAAAACATGGTGTTTATTTTATCCGTTCAAAGCAATGATTTTCTGATCTAGGAAAAGAACTTGGTCAACAAAGCAAATTCAATGTTTGGTCTACAAAAGAAATTGTAAGTTGATCCTTTTATATACCAAAGGATGGTGAGGTTTGTTTTAAAAGCCCTTTTTTGCAAAAATAGAAAGTTGTCTTGTTCTTTTTAGCAACCCAAAAGGAAAGTTTTTCTCCTATGAAAGCAAGAAAGATTTTTTATTGTGGTGCTTTTTAGGTATCCAAATGAGGTGTGAATTCAATTTTATCTTTAAACAAGAATTAAAAAGACTTCAAATTTTTAACTAACTTAGCTAAGTTAGTAAAGAAAAATTCAAACTATTTTAAATCTTAACTTAAAAATAAATAAAAAATGAGCTCCAAACCTGCAAGAAACTGTCAAAAAATCCTGCAAAATATTAATTTAAAACAGTTAGAAATATTTTTGTTCTTGTGGAATTATACAAGTCTAGATTTAAGCTCGGTTACAGTTTAATTTTAATTTTAATTTTTTTGTCTGTGATGTGCTACAAAAAAGACTGTGCGCGCTACAAGATAATCGGGATGCGCTATCGGATAGACCCGATGCACTGAACTGTCTTCCGAATGCGCTGCTATGTTATGTTCCTACGCCGAGGCCTATAGGAAAAAAATTTAAAAGGCTATGCGCTAAGTGATGGTCTTCACGCGCTAGGAAATGAGTCACACGTGCTAAACAGTGAGCCAGATGCGCTAGAATGTTAACAAGATGCGCTAAGGGATTTTCCCCACGTGTTGATTCTTATTTCCTACGTACCTGTAAAAGTGATTAGATTTAAAAACCGATTTGATTAATGGGGTAGAGCCCTACGGTGGGCGCTAGAAATGTGTGAGGGAAAAGTGGGTCTATTAAACTTAAAATGTGAAAAATAATGTTCAAAAGGACTTGTCCACACACCCACAAAACTTCTTGGTGCAAGTTATGGAGTCATGAAGAATGACTCAACTTCCCAAGGTAGGTTCCATGGTTCTCCATCTCACAAGGTCCCTCAAGCCAATGCCTTCTCTCTCAGATTACTGAGCAAAGTGACTTAGGGATGACAAATGCAAGAATGAGGGATGCTTTAGATTGATTTTAACATGAAATGCATCCTATCTATGCATGATTCTACAAATGAAGTAAACTAGATTATAAGATGATGAGGTTAGTAGTAATACTATCCTAACATGATATACTAGTTAATGATTTAAGCTAATGATAAAGGAAATACTCTAAAATGCTCAATAGATTAATTCCTCATACAAAGATAAGTTAGATGTATTGATAAAATTGAGCATAAGTGAGATACTAAAAGCTTGCATGGATCCTTAAAATGGATGAATGAGAGCTCTATTTATAGTGAAAATAGGGCAATGGATGGTCAGGATTGAAAGAGTTAATCAAGGGTCAGGTTTGAAAGTTATCAATCCATGTTTAAAATTTTCACCAATGAAATGATGACAACTGTCAACATAAGACTGGTTGAGAGAAGAGGTAAGAAGCATTAAATACTTTAGAAGACCTCATGGTTACCTTAGAAGGTAAGGGTGAAGGTTAGGTTAGGGTTATCCATTGGACAAAGATTTTACCCAAAGGGTAAACTCTTGTGCAAGGGTTAAAGGGATAACCATGGTCAAAGCAATGAATGCTTGATGAGACCCTTGGGTTAGATGTAGGTTGAGTTTAGAGAAAAAGTCTCTAATCATGCTAGAGGGTTGAGTTAACCATTAATGGTTTGGAAGACTTTCAAGGTTAAGTTGTTGAAGACCTAAAGCCTTTAATGGTTTTCAAAGACTTTAAAGGTTTGAGAAGTGACTTCCCTTTGCTTAGGGATGTGACAATATTTAGGAGATGGTTTAGGCTAATTTAGAAGTGATTCGAAGAATCTAGAAGGGGGTTTAGAGAGGCAAGTGGGAGATGTAGGAAAATGCAAGTGGGTGAGGGATAATATGATTGATTAAAATAAACTGCTTTATTTTAATTTGGTTGCAAATTGGGGATTTAAATAAACTAGATTTATTTAATTGGGGTGAACTATTTAATTAGATGTAAATTTAAATAAAAGTTATAGAAAAGGGATTTAATTAAATAAAATTATTTATTCAATTAAATGATGTAAAGGGCTTAAGTGAATTTAAATAAATAAATTGAATAATTTATTTAATTAAATAGAAGAATGTGGGTGTTTTAATTAAATTAGGTTTAACTAAAATAGAGGAATGAGAATAAAATGAACATTAAATATTTATGTAGGAATATGGTCATTTTTATGTGTCTACACTATCCACCATCCTTTTATATGGCACGAGCTTATCATCCTTAGTTTGATACTCATCGATGACTTGCCAGATGACTAATTGAGAATCTCCATATACTTGTAGCTCTTTGAGATGCCATTGTATTGCCAATCTGAGTCCTGTGATTAAGGCCTCATATTCTGCTATATTATTGGTGCATGGAAAAGTGAGTTTGTATGACTTTGAGATGCTATCACCTTGAGGTGTACTAAAAAGAATGCCTACCCCTGATCCATGTCTAGTATATGAGCCATCAAAGTAGAGCTTCCATGGTTGTGTTGTTGTGATCATGAAGATCTCTTCATCTGGAAAATTTGAAACAAGAGGATGATCACCTGTGAGGGGTGCATTGACCAACTAATCTGCAATAACTTGCCCCTTGATAGCCTTGCGGTCCACTTACTCTATGTCAAATTCACTCAGAGTCATAACCCATTTGGCCAAGCGACCTATTAATGCTACCTTGCTGAGTAGGTACTTGAGTGGATCAATTTTAGTAATGAGTTGTACCTTGTGTGTCAACATGTAGTGTCTCAGTTTGGTGTCTTCCAAAATAACTACTAGGCAAGTTCACTCAATAGGTGTGTAATTGAGTTCATAGCCTACCAATATATGAGAGATATAGTATACAACACACTCTTTTCCTTCTACATTGTGTTGTTCCAGCAATACTCCTAATATTATATTTGTAGCTAAAATATATAGCAATAGAGGTCTACTTGGATCTGGTGGGATCAACAAGGGTGTATTCATCAGGTAATATTTAAGCATTTGGAATGCTTGCTGGCACTGTGTATCCCATTGAAAGTGGATATTCTTGTGTAATAGATGTGTGAAGGGATGACACTTATCAGCCAATCGTGCAATGAATCTGCGAATTGATTGTAGCCACCCTTGTAGTGTCCTTAACTAACTGATGTTCTTGGGAGGTGGCATGTCCATGATTGCTTTGACTTTTGTTGGATCTACTTCAATACCCTTGCTTGAGACAATGTATCCTAGGAGCTTCCCGGAGGTCACTCTAAAGGCACATTTCTTTGGATTAAGTTGTACATGATATTGCTCTAATATGTTAAAGATTTGACCTAGTATTTCTAGATGACCTTCTCTTATCAATGATTTAGCTAGTAAATCATCGACACAATCCTCCATTATAGTGTGCATTAGGTCATGAAAGATGGTTGTCATCGCTCTCTGATAGGTTGCCCTTGCATTTTTCAGACCAAATGGCATCACGTTCCAACAATAGGTTCCCCATGGGCATGTGAAAGCAATTTTATGTTGATCTTCTAGAGCAATCTTGATCTAGTTATACCCTGAAAAGCCATCCATAAGAGAAAGCATGGCATGACTTGCTGTGAGATCAACAATCATGTCAATGTTTGGTAAGGGGAAGTCATCCTTGGGCATGCCTTGTTCAAATATCTGAAGTTAGTACAGATACAAATGCCCCCATTAGGCTTACTGGCAGGGACAATGTTGGAGATCCAATCAACATAATCTATTGTTCGAATGAAGCCAACATCTAAGAGCTTTTTGAGTTCTACCTTGACAAGCACAACAATCTTTGGGTGCATCTTTCTGAGCTTTTGTTTTACCAATTTATCTCCTTCTGCCATGGTGAGGTGATGCATGACCAAATCAGGATCTAGACCAGGCATGTCTGCATAAGACCATATGAAGTTGATTTGATGCTTCTAGAAGAATTCTACAAATTTTGGCTATTCCTCTAGAGTGAGTAGAGATGCCAAATGTATTTGGTGAGGAGTCTCAGGGGTCCCCACATTGAATTCTTTTGTTTCTTCAATTAGGATCGTCGATCTCTCTTGATTTGTACTAGAGGGGAGGATGTCAAACCTTTCATCTGTAGGCACCTCAAAGAGGTTTTCACCATAGGATACTCTCTTTCTTTTTACTTTTTGGGGATCAAACAGCGCCACAGTGTGGTTTTCATTGGAAGATCCATGTTTTATTGTGAGGTTTTTACAGCTGAAAGGTTTGGCATCTACTCCAAAGTATGTTGCACTATTAAGTTCGATGGCAAATCCATCTTTGTGATCCCCGCTTGGTATGTGATCCTGTATTTCTAAAAAGTCGATGAGTGCCTCATCATTTTGGAATTGGTCAAGACATGGGGGATTTGGCTGGTTCCAATCAATGAGTTTGGGGTGGATGATGGGCATGACCTCATCAATTAAGTTAAGTTCAGAGGATGCGTCAGTGAGGGTTAATATAGATGAGTGAAGCTTGTCAATGGTACTCTCCTTGTCAGGTTCTGGTGTCAGATTTGATGTAGGACCTGTGGAAGGTGTTGCTTGCTCACGACCCCAAAAGGTTTTAATCCAAGCCTCTCCATAAACTGGGATATCTTTATAAGGTGACATAGGTGATGTGTCTTCCTCATCTGAAGTATTTAGATTCATTGTATCAAATTCCTACTCATGCAAGTTAGTCTCTGAATCAATCTCTAACATCCTATTATAGTACCAGTTTGGGGTATCCTTTGTATTCAAGAGTGTATTTGTCACAAGTGTATGCACTTTTATAGGTGGGATTGTTGGTGTTGCCGGTAGGTTTATAGGAGTTGTTGATGTTGTTGGTGCTGCTGGTAGGATTATCGATGTCGTTGAATCTGCTACTGGGAGTATTGGTGTTGTTAGTGCTACTGTTGTTTCTGATGGAATTATCAGTGTTGTTGATGCTACCAATGGTATTGATGTTGCTGATGGAGTTATGGGGTTTGTTGATGGTGTGACTGCTGCTTCTACTGATGGTTTTATCAGTCTGGTAGGTGTAGTTGGTGCTACTGCCACTACTGATAGAATCATCAGTGATGTTTATGCTGTTGGTGTGATTGATGTTGCTGATTTGATGATCAGTTTTGTTGGTATAGTGGGTTTAGTTGGTGCCATATATATAATCAAGGAGGGCCTCCTTGAAGTAATTGTTTGATATATAGGTTTGCAGGGCTTACCTTTGTATCCGAGCTTAGGAAGAGGCTCCTTGTGAAAACCTAATCCAGTGCTATCTTTGGGATTCAACTTAGGCTACAAGGGCTCGTGTCTTCCTTGTTTGCAATGTCCCAAAGCACTCTAACCATGATAGCCCATTCTTTGCATGATAGTGAGGCCTTTTCCATATTTATCAATAAGAAGTTTAGCCTATGGGATTGTTGTAGTGATAGGGTCTTTGTGGATCCATTCTGCTAGGTCCTCATCTCTGGTTTCCTCTTCCTGACTTTTAGTAGGGATGAACTGCGCCAAAGTGCATGTTTGCTTGACCAGTGGTGGTTGAAGAAACTTTTGAGGCTTTCCATAAGTTCTAGGGGAAGTGGGTAATTGCCCAACACAAAAGAGTTGGCTTGGATTATATTCCCCGGGACCTTCCTTTGCTATTTTCATTTTCAACTTCTCTTGCTTTGGGATAGGGGTGTTTGAGCTCAAAAGAGAGGCTGGATTAACATATGATGTAGATGGGATAGCTTCTTTGTTGTTAGGAATGGTAATCTTTGGCTGATGGTTAATATTGTTACAATATGCAAATGGGTTTGCATCGCCAAGGATTGTGATTTCTACACCGTTATGGGGAAACTTGATACACTAATAATAGGTGAATGGAATGGTTTGCATGGCGTGTATCCAAGGTCTTCCTAACAGAAAATTATATGCTAGAGGAAGGTCCAGAACTTGATAGATGATGTTCTTCATCATGGGCCCACTTTGATAGGTAACACAACAACTCCTTTGGAAGAACGCTCTACATCATCGTAGGCCTTAATGGTTATCTTTTTGCAAGGGTCTACTGATTCAAATGCATATCCCAAGGCTGTGACCAACTGCAAGGGACATATATTCAGGCTGACTCCATTGTCAATCAAGACTCGCTTGATTCTGTCTTGGTTGACAAATCCTTCAATATGAAGGGATGCATTATGTGGTTGTTGGAATGAAGCGTTGTCACTTTCGGAAAAAGTGAGGCATGGTGATGACTTGAGACTACCAACCATGGCTTGAAATTAATTTGTGTTAAGGTTGGTGCGGATTGACACTTCTTGGAGAGCTTGATCCAAGATTGTTTTGTGTGAAGGGGATAAGCACAAAACCTCTAATATTGATATGAGTGCGGGCGTCTTGTCCAATTTCTCCACAAGGTTATATTGCTTGGGCAAGGGAGTTGTTCCTTGTGGTGCTGCTCAAATGGTATTCTTGCTACGATGTGTAACAACATTGCAGGTAGGGTTTGGATCTTTGATGGTGAGGATTGCAATTTGTTCATCATCGTCATAGAGGCGATTCACAATATAATTATAGGCAGCTTGTGTATAATTATTTGTATCTTTGTTTTGCCCTGAGGTGGAAGGACCCCTTTGATAATGTGATGGGAGCAGATTCTTGAAAATTAGATGATCATCATTTGATGTTTTTGGGTCATGTCCTTCAATTTCAATTTCTCCTTGGTCAATAAGATCTTGAACAAGATCTTTTAGTCTATGGCAGTTACTCATTTTATGCCCTTTCCCTTGGTGGAATTCACAATGTTCATTATCTCTCCACAATGGAGGTTTGACCTGAGGTTCATAGTTAGATGTCTTCGGTAAGGTCACTAGATTTGAAGAGAGCAATTGACGCAATATCGTTTTGATGGGTTCCCCTAAGGGTGTGTATGTACATTTTGGTTTATAGTTTTGTTTCCGTTGTCTTGGTTCCTCTTGCAACACATTGGGACCTTGATTTTGTGGATGAGCAATGGTGTTGTTTTTAGGAGGGGGGTTTTGCCCCACGAATCTGACCACATGTTGTGCAATCTTTACAGTCCTTGCATTTACGACCTCGTCATTGATGATGTTCTTTTTCTTGTTCCAGAAGTTTGGTTTATCACTATTAAAACGTGAGTGAGTGCCATCTTTTGGTTCATTGTATATTTTGATGCGTCCCTTTTTGATAAGGGCTTGTTCACATTTTAATCCCTCGGTGATCATGTCTTCAAAGGAATTTGTGCCCTTCATGTCTAAATGGAATTCTATCTCATCATTCATGTTGGAAATGAATATTTCCACTAGTTCTTGTTCAGGAAAATGAAGAGAATGTCTGCTAGACAATTGCCTCCACCGTTGTAGGAAAGTTGAAAACAACTCCCCTAGCTTTTGTTTGGTGTTGCATAGATCTACCATGGTAACATCTCGTTCTATGTTATGCGGAAAATGCATGATGAAATTTTGGACTAGTTCCTCAAATCTTCTAATGTCACCTGGTAATCAGGAAAACCATTGTGTGGTTTTTCCCCCCAAACTCTGAGGAAAGAGGTGCATTAAATGTCTTCATAAGCCACTTCTAGGCAAGTTGAGTGAAATTCTCCGACATGATCTCTAGGGTCTTCTTTTCCCCGATACTTTCCAAACTTAGGTGTTTCAAACCCTCACAAAAAAGGTGGCATATGTAGGTTCCTATCAAAGGGATAGGGACAAATATCATTAAGTGAAAACCGGGTAGTCTTCACACCACTATGGAGTTGTTGAGTGAGATTCTTGACTTGTTGTCTCAACATGTCTATTTTGGTAGTAGGAGGTGGGGATTTCCTTGATTAAGGTCATATCAGAAGTAATATCTACCTCTTCCACCCTTTTTATGGCTACAGTGTTTTGATGTCTGCTGTATCTGTGCGGTATCAAAATCAGAGGGTAGTTTAGTACCCTCTTGAGCAAGTCTCAAAAAATGAGCATCTGCGTTATTTTTAAGGATTTCATTGAAAAGTTGATTGAACCTGGGATTGTGTTGTTCTCTTTCTATATCTTCAGGAGTTAGAGTACTAGGATCTTCATCATTTGTACCTCCTCCAATGGCTTTTTGGAAATCGTTGATGTTTTCGTCCTCCTCTTCGATCTCTAGTTGCCTAGTTTTCAATCTGGTGAGAGCCATTTTGTCTTGAAATTTTTTGAGATTTGGTGAAAGTGATTATGAGTTGGGGATGAAATGTTTTTGATGATAGATAAGTGTTTTGTGAAGTGTTTAGAAGATGGATCTCTAACACTGAAGGTTGGATGCTACCAGAGTTCTTTGTGTTATCAACAATGTTGATGTGATAAGGTATAGCGAGGTTTGAGATATGTTACGAACCAAGCTACCTAGTAATGAGAGGATGCACTCATAGACTAGTTTTAACCTACGTAGAAATGCCTCTTAGGATGATTTATCCTAGATGTAGAGACACTCTAAAAGTGATGTGTTGTTTTGATTTAAGCAATATCTAAAAAGAACTTAGGACAAGACCTTTTTATGTTTTGAGAGTTGAATGGATTAATGATACATGAAGGTGAAAGTGGATAGAATATGGACCTCATTAAAAACTTTGTGTCACAAAGGGGAATTCTTCTTCCTCTTCTTGCTCAAGGGTTGGTGGTTCTTCTCGAGCTATGTTATATGTAATGCAAATGTTTGCAAATAAAGCAGGGTTGATTTTGCCTCCTTTGTTTTTGTGATAACTCAAGGCTCTATATTGAGTAAAAGCTCTGTTTTTCAAAGGCTCTTTATTGAACTCGATAGATTTGCCTTGAAGATATAGATGCATATGACACAAGAAGGCTCTGTCTAAGATAAAAATTTGTCTATTGAGATAGAAAAATTTCCTTCTTTTGATAAAAGCCTTTGAACTCAATGGTCTTTTCTTCAAGTTGATATGTTGATGAAGATTCCTTTTTCTCAAGATTTGAATGATGATCATATTTAATTTGATATCTTGTTTGAACTTTGTTTGATGTTTGTTTTGTTGGTCAAATGTTTTGATAGAAAATTGTGTTGGATGAATACTTGGTTTGAATTGGTTTTGAATTTTTTTGACAAGAAAACAAAGCAAGCACACAAACACAATAATTTTGCCTCAAAAGGCACAAAACAGGTGTGGGTCTAAATCAACCCAATCTTTGAACTTTCTGACCCCTTTTCAAATGTTTTTGTATGTTTTTCCAAGAGCCTGAAGTCGGCTCAAATTATTGTTGGTCTAACACAAAATGAAGACACTTCAAACACACTTTATCCCTAAGGTCAAATGGCCAGTTGCGATAATTTCAGCCCACATCTTGATATTTCTTCAACTTTGGTACTACATACCTTATGAATCCCATCGTAGTAGGTAAGGATGTGATGTACTAAGTCTTGCGTGAGCATAACAGATAGATGATCCCTATGATGGGGGAGTCACCACTTTTATCAAGCTACAAGTAGCCTTTCAAAAAGCCCTATTTCTACTCAAGGAAATATGTATGGTGAATATCTTGGGAGAAAAACCATCTATGCTTTTGCACTGAACTTCTCACAAATATTCTCAATCAATAGAATGGGTGGGTTACTATAATAAAAGGTGTGTAGTAATGTTTGATGTTTTTGGACATAAGTTCATTCTGCAGTGACTCACTTAAGAGCCTCGTAACTTGTGGTGGGGCCCATATGTCCTTTCGGCAAGTTACACTGTAGGAACAACTATACCCAAGGCTACAGCTTTCACTCTCACCTAATTTCTATAGCAGATCGAAGGATTTACCGCGTGAGGTTGTTCTCAAGAGTGATGTGTCTCTTGGCAGACAAAAAGATAAAATTTTGAGTGTTACTAACACTTTTCTCTTGCACCTAGGACCACAAAAGCCAATGGAGAGGATAGTGTGTGTTAGAAGTAGGAGCACTCTACAACAAGTGTGCCAATCACTGAAAACACTTGTTCTTTTTAACCGATTTATAGCAATGTGATCTAAAAGCGTTTTGGAGATGTTGCTCCCACAAACATGGTGTTCTTTTTAATCTTTCAAGGAAAAATGTTTTGTAATCTAGGAACTTGAAATCTTGGTCAACCAAAATGAAGCACCTTTGCTTTAAATAAAGTCGAGTTTGGAAACAAAACTTTGACAAATTGTCGGTTCTTTTTACCTTGATTGTGACTTTTAGCTTGATGCAAGAAATGAAAGTTTGCTTTGTCTTGTTTTAAACCCAAAATGAAAATTGTTCCTAACTTGCAAGAAAAAGAAATTTGTTGGGTTTGAGTTTGTGGTTCTTTTTACTTTGCCAAGTGAGGTTCTTTTTAAATCCCAAACTAAAATTTAAATCATTTTAGGACCCAAAATAAAATGAAGTTAAATTTTAAGCCAAAAGAGAAAGTGAATTCATTTTATTCCAACTTTAAAGACAAAGTTAATAAAAAAGAAAACAACTTCCTCATCTAACTCTTCAAAATCCTGCAATGGAGTTAGTAAAAAGCCTGCATAAGAACCAAACAGTTAGTAAAAACAGAATTTTTGGTGGGCTTCTACAAGCCTAAATGTTTTTTATTTTTTGGTTACAATAAAAAATTTACAACTCTCTGTTACAATAGCGCTATTCAATGTGAAAACAAACACGCTATTTAACACAAAAGTGCTATATGAAAGACATAAGCACTAAAAGAAAGATAAATATGCTAAACTATGGACAAAGGCACTAAAAGACTCTATCAAACAGAATAAAATTCTGTCAAACAAAGAGTGAAAAACCGCTAAAACTAGGTACAATAACGCTATTTAAAGAGCAATAGCACTAAAATAAGGACAATAGCGCTAATGGCAAGACAATAGTGCTATTCTAGTGAACAATAGTGCTAAAGCACCAACTTTTGAAGGTGCTAAAGCATGTTCAATAGTGCTAAAGCGTGACCCGTGTGTCATTTTGAATAGTAAAAAATGTTAGTAGTTATCAAAATTTGGATCAGAAGGTTGCGTGTTCAATTCATGTAGGGTTCACCAAATGATGCTCTGCAAAAAGGATTAGAATAGTGATGAAAACACAACACAAGAAACAAGTTCAAACATTAGTGTTAGCAACAAAAGACTATCCTAAACAAGCATATCAAGAGAGATAGTAAACATGAAATAGAAAGCATGCAAATATAAAAGAGATAAACTACACTCCTCCAAATGCTAACCAAGATGCCCATAGCTTCTCCTCCCTTGTTCCTCTCTTCTCCAAGTTCCACATGAGTGTAGCTCTCAGCTTTGCACTACTATGGAAGTCTTATGGAGATTCGAGATTGAAGATGATTATGAAAATATGCAAATGCAAGCTAGCTAGGAATGAGAGAAACTGAGTTAATTAAGCTATTATCAATTTTAACCAAAAGATAATGTGGATTATGATTTTACTCTAAAATTCTCTCTCAAATTCACTATAACTTAGATGCATACAAGATTTTTGGATCTGGATTATGAAAGAATGGGCTCTATTTAGAGGAAAAATAAAGAAATTGATGGTTGAGATTGAGTAATCTCAACAAGGGTCAGGATTGATGGGTTTATGATCCATGTGAGGGCTTTCAACCCAATCCCACGATGACAAATGTCAACATGAGATGGCTTGAGAGGATAAGGAAGAATCATTAAATACTTGACATGACTTGAAGGTTAACTTGGGAGATAAGGTTAGTGTTGAGTTGAATGAATAAAGCCATTATCCAATAAATAATGCCTTTATCCAATGGATAAAATCTTGTGGAAGAGTTAGTGGGGATAACCATGGTCAAAGCAATAAATGCTTGAAGAGACCCATGAGTCAAATGGAGGTTGAGTTAGAGGGAAAGTCTCTAACCATGTGGGCAAGTGGAATTAACCATAAATGGTAATGTAAGAGCCATTAATGGTAATGTAAGAGCCATTAATGGTCTTGTAAGAGCCATTAGTGGTTTGGAAGACTTTAGAGGTTAATTTGTTTAATACATAAAGCATTAAATGCTTTTCAAAGACTTTGGAGGCTTTGAGAAGTGATTTCAAGTTGCTTACGAATGTGACAATATTTAGGAAATGGGATTAGGCTAATTAGGAATGATTAGAAGAATTTAGAAAGTGGTTAGAAGAGTCTATAAGGGGATTTAGGATTGCAAGTGGGTTTGGTGGGTGAGGGAAAATAAGATTTTATTTAAAATAAAATTAATTTATTTCGATTGTGGTTGCAACTTGCATTTGTAGGATAATGCAAGTGGGGGGTAGTTTAGGGATTTAAATAAATGTTTTAATTATTTATTTAAAAGAGGAAAGGGGGGTGAATTAAATAAATATGTTTTATTCATTTAATTGATTTTGAGTGTGGCTAAATGAATTAATTTAAATAAATTGAATAATTTATTTAATTAATAGGAGAAGGGTTTGAGCATGAATTAATTAAATATTAATTTGAATAACTGATTATTGATGGTTAAATAATCAAATAAATAGTAAATATTCATTTAATTAAGTGGATAGAGTTATGTGACTACACATATCATACTACGTAAATTGGCATCTGGAGTTTTTGAGGAATGACGACGCTGAAATTAGTGTTACCTATAAACTTGCCACAAACACAAAAGGCAATCCAAATATATTATACATTATATTTTATATCGTAAAATTGTAGTTTCTCTAAATACTAGGGTAGTGAGCACTAGGCAGGGAGGCATACAACTCTTTCAGATTATACAACTCTTAAAGCAAATCTAGAAAATTCCTCACTATCCAAGCATCAATCTTTCTCAGACATTATTAAGATGCTAGTCATCGACTATGGTAACCAAATTTGAATTTAGAGATGCACAAGAAGAAATATATGAATAATTATCATCTTTAATAAGAATGACGAGGACCACTTATTGTTCTATATCAATAATGATGTTCTACAATGGAAATTTGTTATTTAGCACTGTGCTGAATATCTGTCAATATAAAAATACAACTCTCATGTCAGGAATAAGTCCCTTGTTTCTAAAAATTGATCTATGATTGATCCATCTATTTACAACCTTTTTGAATAGTCTGCGCCTGCTAGCAACAAGGAAGGGAGACCTTCCTTCCTAAGGAATCTCAATGCAGATTCTCCTATCCTCAATCTTGATTAGGAGAACCCTAATGATGTGCTAAACCCTACTGATGTGTTGCATATAGCCTGTAATGTTGTGGTTGACAATTACATAATAAACAAGTTGATCTGTCATGTAATTAAGGAAATTAGCCTCAAGTTCCATCGGTCAATAACAAACAGGATGGAAGCAGTGAGGGGTTGTAGAGTGAGGATGAAAGGAAGTCTATTTTTGATTCTCTGCAAAAGATTATGAAAAACATGGAAGTTATGAAAAATGATTATGAAGACAGAATTCAATATTTAAATGACAACCTCATATCTCTTGTTACTTTTAGCCACAAAGTGATCAAGAACTCAGTTGATAGTTTTAACACCTTGGTCAAAAACTAGAAAAATCTTAGCAGAAAGAGGTTATGGTGGATTTGGAAGCGTTGGATAAGATGAAGGGGCAAGAGGAGGATAAAGGCCTATGCAAGTGTACTAGAATCAATTTGAAGAGAACCATGGAACAATCCTTCCAAGACATCTAGGACCTGAAGAAAATTTCCCTCCAATATGACTCAATCAGAAGCTGAAGTTGTGGAGGATTTAATAAATCTGAAATAAGTTGTTTTCGTTTTTTCCCATTCTATGTTTTTTTGTCTTATCTTTTGTTTATTGGTTTCCTACCAGTTTACTAGTTTTTATCTCTTTAATAGCTAAATGTAAAAAGGATTTCAAGTTCCTTCAAAACTTGTTTGAAGCTTAATAAAAAAACATTATAATTTAATAATTCATTTAAAATTTTTACTTGTTATTTTACTTTTATTAAAAATTTATAAGAGAAACTTTATTTCATATATCCTAAAAAAATACAAAATATCTTCTAAAAAATTATAATTAATTATGAAAATAGACCAAAAAAAAAAGAAAAGAAAAGAGAAAGTCTTATGAGGGTCTAAAACTAATTTTGCATGAAGATGATAAAATTAGATCAAATAGTTTTGTATTGCATGATAGCTATTTTTAGTAGCCACTTGAGCAAGTCTTATGAAGTTGCAAAAATTCTAGATTGAAGTTTTGAAGATTTGAAAATTAGTGGTTTGAAAGACTATTGTAGAAATTGGAAGAATAAAAAATGAAAGGAATCATTATTGAGAAAAGATAAGTCTGAAGACTTATCAAAATGTATAGAATAGATAGTGAAGAGTACGCAGTGGCATAGAGAAAGTGCAAAGGATTTGTGAATATGAAAAGCCATGTGATGTGAAAAGACACAGTGTGAACCCAATGGCACATCATATCCAAATTACAGATTGGTATCGGCCAAATAAGGCAAATAAAGTTGCATTTTAAAAAGAAGATTGGTTGCAGATTTTAGATAGGCAATTTGGAAGGGCGTTCGTTATTTTGAAAGACTGACCGTAGATTACAATTGATATATGTGTTAACAAAATAAAAAACAGAAAGAGCATCACATGAGAAGGGGTTGTGACCAAGGGTGGAATCATCGTAATGAATTAAGAGGGCTGCATAGGAAAAAAGGATGGCTCGATTAATTTAGTCAAGATATTGACCAAGAGGAAGAGGTTTGGAAAATAGCAACCCAAAAATGAAGGGTAAATTGTGTGGCTGCAAAGATGTGAGAGTAGTCTAATGTTAGAAGGGAGTGAAAGAGAAGGGTGTTGTGTAGCACTTGGAAGGAAGAATATGCATAGTAAAGGAGTGCGCAAGGAGGGAGGTGATAACAAGAAGAGAAACTGGAGTGTGCAAACTTGTCAAGAGGCAAAGTACCTTAAAAAGAATAGTGCATAGTCTTTGTTTTGTTTGGTCATTACAAAAAAATTTGTGTGAACCATGTTCGATAGAGCATGGGTTCGATGATCAAACCCCATTATGTTCAATCAAACCCCTTTTTATAGAATATATGATCTTGATGCAGAGCATCCACACCAAAACCACATTAGGGAGATTTCTTTCTCCCAAATCACCAAGCAAATAGGCACTAATTCTTCCATAACTTCACAAATCCCTCACTAGGCTCTTAATCCACTCACAAGGCTACAATAGCGCAAACACATCCAATCTCCTCAAACCCTTATCCAAACACTCACACACATTCCTCCATACATATTAAACCATATTGAACCTCAAACCATGCTCCACAACTCTCAAACACCTTCAAACTCCTTACTAGTCACTCAACTAGGATTGCCCCCAAATAGGACTTCTACTCTTCCTCTAATGCCAGCTCACAACTTGTAACAAGTATTCCTTACAAACACAAAAACTACATTGTCAATTCTAAAATTATTATCAACATGTTTAATTTTGAATCTCTCTGTGCACCAAACCTCCAAAGATGACATAGAAACACTTAGTTTTGGTTCACTGTTTTCTATGACAGTCTTGACACATTTTGGACAATCAAACAAGCTTAGGAAAGTAACATATTTAGAATTCTTTCCCACTTCTCAATGCCTCCAAAGGTTCCTAGAGACTCAATAGGGTCTTCCCAATCCCTCTTTTCTCTCCAACCACAGTACCAACTGTATATGGTGAAAATGGATAACAATAATAACAATATTGAAAGGCTAAATGAATCCAACCACAAAAACCCTAGCCTAACAACAACAAAGATCCACCATAACATATGAAGATTACCTAAGACAATGCAAATAAAACAAAATCACAAAATGATACCATCACATGTCCAATAGGGTTTTGATCTCCATTCTTCCTATCTCCATTGATCTTGCTTGATATATTTGCTCTCAGATTTTATGTGCACAAGAGCTCAACAAAGAACGGAATGTGGTTGCAAGTAGGATCGTAGTGTAGTCAATTGCATAAAAGATCATTAGGGTTTGATAATGAAGAAGGCATCTCCTTAAATAGAAGACACAATAAGAAATGGAGGGATAAGATTGAGAGGTGTAAAAAGAGAGGTCGGCTAGGATTAGAGGGTAGGTAGAGGAAATAATAAAATAATGAAAGAGGTAGGTAGTGTAGGAATTAAGAGATGAATGACATGTGTCATGTGTAGAAAAAGATAATGAATTAATTAAATAAATAAAGATTTATTTAATTAATAGAAGAAATATGATAATTAAATAAATAAAATATTTATTTAATTTAGGAAAAGGATAATTTCAATAAATAAATGTATTTATTTAAATGAGAAATAAGGCTAGAAGAGGATAAATGAATTAATTAAATAAATAATGATTTATTTAATTAATAGAGGAATTAGGCTTGGATAATTAAATAAATAAAATATTTATTTAATTAAACATGACAATTTTGAGTGTCTACATTTTGCCCCTCTTTGAGACAATGCAGCTTGTCGTGTTGTTTCAAAGAAGATAAGATGAACTGATATAGAGTTGCCCCAGTATGGGAATGATATGCCCCCTCGAGAGATTGGATGAAAATGTCTGAAAAGATTGCGGACAATCTTTCGATAAGAAAGACGGGATAGAATGGATTGACCGAATAAAGTGACAAAGTCACGGGATGAAGAACACTGACTCGGGAAACGCGGGCGAAGGCTAGGGTAGGAAATAAGATAGACCACGGGCAAAAGACATCCTCATTGTCATCTACACCCTCACGAGATCAAAGTGCAGAGCGAGAAAAGAGCAACAGCAGTCAGCAGCGATGGCTTTCGTTCATAGATTCGATCGTGTTCGCCGATTTCAGAGGCCAGCAGAGGCAGGAGAGCCGGTAAGTACCACCAACCTCCTCGTACTTTGATGCATTTGCTTTTGTCATTAATGCATGCTAGTTAGAGCAATAAATGCGCTTAGGAATAGGGTACAAAATAATGTAAAAACGTGTAACCGCGTCTGCGTCGGTGCCAGGTGTTTTTGTATTCTCCAGGCGAGTCTATGTCTGGAACCGCGTCTATGTCAAATGCGGGTGCGTTTACGTTCTGCAGGGGCGTTTGTGTGCCAAAGTCGCGTTTATGTGAAATTTAGGCACGTTTATGTCAAACAGGTGCGTCTGAGTTGTTTAGGCGCGCTTGTGCAGTCTATAGGCACGTTTGTGAGTTAAAAGCGTGTATATGTCAAAAAAATGCAAGTTTTTGTCTTCTAGGTCAAATCGGCAGTTCTGTGATGAACATACGCTGTCGATTGGATAAGCTGCTGAGAGGATACACTCAAGCAGGTCCTCTAGGAAGACTAGAATAGATCAAGGCACTTTGTGATGAACAGGGAGCACCAAGATAGAGTACTTTGTGATGAACAGGGAGTACCCAAAGTATGAGTAGCACTTTGTGATGAACAGGGAGTGCAAATGTGAGCAACACTTTGTGATGAACAGTGAGTGTCAGTAGCGTAAATAGCCATATGCATTTAGATAAAAAAGTAGCATTTTGTGATGAACAGTGAATGCCACCATAACTGACACAACTGATTTGTTTGACTGCAGGAGTATTTGCCTATGTTGGAGTCACGGGAGAGATTCCCGTCGACACAGCGATTGTGACCTGAGCTATCATTTCAGGATAGAGCTGCCATCGAGGAGATGGGCCTTAGACATGTATTATATGTGCCTGAGTTTCGGGCAAACATGGGTTTGCTGACTGCGCTTGCGGAGAGATGGCACTCTGAGACGTGCACTTTCCATTTGTCGATGGGTGAGATGACAGTCACCCTGGGGGATGTCTACAGGATATTGCGGATACCAATTAATGGAGATTTGATTCCATATGATCGTGACGGAGATAGGGAGGCATTGAGACAGGTGTTCCAGGATCCCGAATTAGAGATGAGGGCAGGGCATGTGGCATGGGATACCATGACCGCCACAGGATTAGCATTGCCAGCTGTGATTGGAGGGGCTATCAGTGGGTTCCTGTGTCCGGATAGGGCGACACAGGGATTGGCAGTGGGCTGGGGAGGAGCACTAGAGACACTGGTGACGCAACACACCAGATATGCTTGGGGACCATGTGTGCTGGCCCACTTATATTATGAGCTTCACCAGTTTGTATACCACGGGTCAGTGGGATTGGGCTGTGGAGTGACACTACTGCAGGTTTGGGCATACGAGCATCTGCCTATTACGCGACCGATACATTTCAGAGGGAGAGGTCATGGACGGATTTTTGTTCATCTGTATGACATGATCACTTCGCAGTCGCGGATTGGCAGGTTGGAGCATTGGTGGCGAGTGATAGATGACATTGACATAGTCATCTGGAGACTGTATTTGGGATGCGAGGAGTGGGAGGATGATGCAGTGGAGCTGCCTTACACCTTTCAGAGCAGATACCTGATTGGGCGGACGCCCTATGTTTTAGAGAGGCAGCTGGTGGACAGGGTATGCAGGCAGTATGGCAGGATCCAGAGGATGCCACGAGGCTCGGGTATGTATGCCCGTACAGTTAGAGATCAGGTGCAGTTCGAACCTTTATTGTCATATGATCAGGAGCTGACACAGCTAGCAGAGATGGTGCCCCTACCCTGGGATATGTGGCCAGAGATCGAGGACACTGGGATGGATGCAAAGTATGCAGCATATTGGGCCGAGCATCCATTCCCTCGATTGACAGATCCAAGAGAGCTACTGGAGGGAGATGGAGGAGGAGATGATGATGATGATGATGGTGGGGGTGATGGAGGCCGAGGCCGACGGAGGCGGAGGGGAGTAGTTGGGGAGAGGAGGGTAGCACCTCAGAGGGAGGGTGGACAGGAGGGACAGGCCCAGGTGGTGAGGGGTCGCGGTGGATTGCCCCTATGGGTACCAGCAGCACAGGGTCCTAGAGCACAGGGACAGAGATAGGTACAGGGACAGGTGCCAGTATAGGCACAGGTACAAGGACGAGGACAGGTATAGGGACCTAGGCATGTACCGAGACAGGTACCCGTTTAGGCACCAGTACAGGTACAGGGACAGGCACCCACAGAGGGAGAGCCACAGGCAGAGGCAGAGGGTGGGGATCTAGAGGAGGATGAGCTGATTGAGCTCAGGGATATTTGCCAGGGCCAGGCAGATGAGATACAGGATCTAGAGAGGGAGAGAGACCGTCTCAGGACGAGGCTCAGGGATACTGAGTGGGAGAGGGATCAGGCGATTCAGCACTACACGGAGGCTGAGACAGCGCTGAGGGCAGGGAGGCAGGCGGCGGAGGACACAGGAGCAGGCTATGCATACGTCCTGCGAGCCGGAGAGGAGATTGCTTACTGGAGGGACCTCTATTATGGTGTTGTGCCAGCAGATCAGCGGGCGAGGAGCTTCCATAGACCATCGCAGACAGCGACGGCTACGGGAGGGAGCCGGAGGAGACAGGCATCGAGTGGTGGGGTCATGGGTCCTCCACCACCACCAGATAGAGGGGACAGGAGGGATGATCCTGGGGCGGGTCCTTCGTTGGGTCAGATTCCGTCGAGGCCAGGCGGCTCCGAGGGAGGGAGTTCATCATAGCCTTAGAGGGCTCCCTATGTATCAGTATTCTACCATTTTTGTATTGTAGACACCTGGGGGTGATTTTGTAGCCATATGATTTTTTGACATCATTGTATCATGACACTTTTGATTATTTATATGAGATGATTCATTTTTGCGGCAGCTATATGCATGTGTACCTATGTGATGAGATGTTTCATGATGTATGTTTTATGATATGGATGCAAATATGTATATGATGCAATGCAATATTTTTGTTCTTTTATGTTTTATATGTGTATGCATGATGCAAATGTGAATGTATGTAATGCAGATGAATATGATAATGCAAATGTAAATTGTGCTAACAGGTGTTGTGTGCAGGATGTGATGTCTATATGTATGTATAAAATGCTTATATATGGTAATGCAGGTGCAACTACATGAAATGCAAATATTTTTGGTGTGTCATTATACTCAGTCATGTGATAGTGGGCTACATGGACTTGAGAAGGACGATGGAAGTCAATCAAGAAAGGGGGATGAAAGACAGAAGATATGAACGTGAAAGAGCTTCTTGTGCATTATCATCATTGAGCTTTATTATGGCAAGTAGGTTATGACAATCAAGGTATATGTTCGACCCAGAAAGTCATTGCACCCGTTTGCATGGAGATAAGACAGTCACAAACAAGGAATGCCCCAGTTCACACTAGACTCACAGTGTCCTCATATCCCTGGACAAGTCATAGCATTACTAAGAGACAATCCACAGATAGCAAATGAAAATAGGTGATGATACCCCATCCTCGCCTTTCTAGTCAAAGACATCCTGAAGATAGAATCTCTAGTCAGAGACATCCTGGAAAAGCTAAAAGACATGTCACCAAAAGATAAAATCAAAAGAAAACCAAGACTCAACACCAACATCCACTGTAGTCCTCAAGTTTAGTGTCTCTTGTCACTTGTATAAGTTGAATTTTGATTGTGGTCACAATGTTTACTTTCACAGAATGGATAGATAGCATTGAACCATATGTTGTCTGAGTCTGCTAAAAGATTTGATTTGTTGAAGCCCATTGTCGCTGCTGTGTCTCATCTGAAACTGACTGAATCCATGAAACTGATACTTTATTGCGGAGAAGACGAAACTTTATTGCGGATCTGTGATGCAAATGTTTCTTTATTGTGGATTGTGCGCAAATAGACTGAAGGAAGCTGGAAGAAACTATACTCCTCGAAACATGTGATGTTCTTAGTTCCACACCCATCACTAGACGTAGGAATTGCCTTAGCCACAGATAGGATCTGATTTATTATGGATGGAAAGGGAGTGAAAAGGGAGGGTTATTATGAATGGCTAACCAATCTTGGGTAGATCAATAACAAGCCATGATGGGAATGGGTAACTTTATTATGAGTGAATTGGTCGTGAGTGTGTGAAAAGTGAAAGGATGAAAGTGAATCCTGAAGGAGGAGCAATGTCTCTACGCATGGCACTGGTGACCCAGTTTTCACCATGGTACTTGCCTAGGGTGCCACTGAAGTGGTTTTCACTGTTGGACGAAATTATTTCTCTTTACTTTTTTCGATTTTTTCAATGTTTTTTGTGTCACAAGGCGCCTGTTTGCCAGGTTTTCACCAAGTAACGATTTTCTTGTTTTATATTTTTTTTGTATTTTTGAATTTTTTGATTTTTTTTGTATTTTTGAATTTTTTGATTTTTTTTTGTATTTTTGAATTAGGATATTCCAAAGAGCTATGTGTAGAACCTACGAAGGTGCATGCTATTGATAGGATCCTCCAAGGGTTCACCCTTTGTAGTGGAGAGCTGATATGCCCCAGAGCCATATACTATTGTAATGATGTAAGGACCAAGCCAGTTTAGTTCAAACTTGCCCTTCTTCTCTCTGTCTTGCTGATTCTTGGGGTTTTCCCTGAGAACCAAATCACCTACCTCAAATGTGTGAGGCTTGACTTTATAATTGTAACTGTGATGTTCCTTGACTGAATGATGTGTAGCTTGAGTGATTGTCTTCCTCGATAAAGGAACTGAGATAGAATTACTAGTGTGTGGACTACTGAGGCCCATATGCGTGTCACCTAAAGAAGTTTGGGCATCCCTGATAACAAAGTCCTTCGAGGAAGCTCCATTAAAGGTCCATGATGTATCACCAAAAGGGGATGGATGTGTGGAACAAGTGGATGAGTTATGAAGGCTTACGATTGTGATAAGAAGTGAAAGTAGGATAGCATGATGGAGACTTAGGATCAACAAGTATGCTTTTTGACTTAAAATTTTAGAAATTTTGCCCCCAGTTATTTTGGTATTAGGGGAGATCAACTCTTGTTCTTTTTCTTTCATAGGAGTTTTATCCTTGACTTTGATTTTTTTAGAGTCCAATAGCTTTTGATTTTGATTTGGACTAAAGGACTTTTCTTTATTTTTTACTTTTAGATTTTTCTTTTCAAGGCTTGATTTTTGATCCCCAATGAGTAAGGGCTTTTGTGATTCTTGTTGATCCAAGTTTGGAAGTGGAGTGGAAATGGAAGTAGTGGATGAAATGGTAAAGCTATGTGAGTTATCAAGAGGGCTAGTGATACACTCAATAGATTCTTTGTTGGAACCACTCTTAGGACTATTGATATCAAGAGTTGCTTGCACCACTAGAGGAGATTTGCATTCAGACTTAGTAGCCACAACACTAGGTGGTTGACACCCAATTCCTTGGTCTTGCATATTGCTTGTAGATTGTTCTTGTTGACTGAATACCTTAGGAGATAATGGGAGTTGGTCAACATGAAATATATACTCACCACATCCTAAGTCTTTAATCTTGAAATTTTCTTTTAGCTCTGCTTGTGTGGATGTAGAAGCTTTCAAGGATTCTGGATCCACATATGCTGAAGAAGGAATAGCTTGTCGATTGACTGGGATTGTTATTTCTGATCTAGGTTGTAGATTGTTCCAATATATGAATGGATTTGGGTCAGCTTTGATAGTCACTTCAACTCCATTGTGTGGAAACTTGATGCATCGATCATATGTAGATGGTATTGCTCTCATCTCATGAATCCATGGACGTCCTAGCAATATATTGTATGTAAGATCTAGGTCTAGGACTTGACAAACCACATCCTTTGTAACTAGCCCAACTCTGAGAGGTAAGGTGACTGTGCCTTTGGATGAACGCTCTTCATCATCATATGCCTTGATGGTAATTTTGTTTGTAGAATTCACAGCTTTATCTGAATATCCCAATTGTTTAATGGTGCTCAATGTACAAATGTTTAGACCAGCTCCTCCATCTATCAGGACTTGCTTTATTCGATGTTTGTGTATGAAGGCTTCAATATGTAATGGTGCATTATGTAGCTGACTTACAGAGGTGTCATCAGCTTCTGTGAATGTAAGGGAATGTGGAACGGAAAGGTATCCCACCATGGCCTGAAACTGGTCCACGTTCAGATCAGTAGGAACGGTGGTGTCTCTCAAGATTTTGTCAAGAATAGCTTTATGAGCGGGGGATATGCGTAAGAGCTCAAGGATGGAGATGAGCGCGGGTGTCTTCCCTAACTGTTCTACAAGGTCATACTTAGGTTTGGTTGACGAAGAAGCGGTATTTTTAGTGGAAGCACCTGGCAACATAATTTTACCTCGACGAGTTGTAACATGACATTCAGAGGTAGATTTGGATGAAGATCCAACACCTCTTAGGACAATCTTGGGTCTTTGAGGAGGATTCTCAGGGTTTTTATTCTTGATGGTAATAGTAGAGATATGATTGATAGTTGAATCATAGTTATAAGGTGCTCTAGTATAGTTGGCCTGATCATCTATGACTTTGGCTTTTCCCTTGTCATGCTTTGGGAATGGTTCCTTAAACATCTCATGTTCTTGATTGGATGAGTGTCCCTCAATCTGAATATCACCTCTATCAATGAGATCTTGCACAATGTTCTTCAGTCGATGACAATTTCCTGTTTTATGACCCTTGCTCTTATGAAATTCACAATACTCATCATCATTCCACCAATTTGGTTTGACCTTTGGTTCATACGGAGGAAAATTTGGAATTGTGATCACTTTGTTTGCCACAAGCTTTTTGAAGACTGATTCAAGTGGTTCGCCCAATGGGGTGTACTTCCTTCATGATCTAGAAGTTGTTTGAGTATTCACTTGATTGTTTGTAGAACTTGACCCCGAAAAGATGAATTTGGGTCGCACTGTATTGGCATCAACAACACCGTCATTGACTGTGTTCTTGTTTTTATTCTAAAATCTTGGCTTGTCTTTCCCTTTAAAATCATCTTTGTTTTCCTTGAATATCTTAATGACTCCTTGTTCAATTAGGACCTTTTCTATTGCTAAGCCTTTTTCAATAACGTCCTTGAAGGTGGACAAACAATCTTTTCTTAGATCATAACCAATGTCTTTGTTAACATTTTGTGTGAACATCTCTACCATTTGTTTCTGTGGAATTTCACAAGAGCATCTGCTAGCTAGATTTCTCCATCTTTGTAAAAATGATGCAAAAGATTCTCCCTCTTTTTGCTTAGTGTTGCATAGAGTAGTGACTGACACGTCTGTTTCTATATTTTAGGAGAAATGTTGAATAAATGCCTCTGCTAAGTCACCCCATGACTTAATTCTAGGTGGTAGTTGGGAGAACCATTCCATAGCTTGATCGCCTAATCTTTGCGGGAATAATCTCATCAAATATGTCTCTTCTACCGCTACCTCAATGCAAGTTGTGAAAAACTGCCTTATGTGTGCCTTAGGATCCCCTTTTCCTCTACACTTGTCAAATTTAGGCGTCACAAAGTGTGTAGGAAATGGAGGCATTGGAATGCTTTTGTCAAATGGATAAGGACATATGTCTTTCATTGTGTATGTTGGCTTCGGTGCATTTATGTCCTCCATTTTCTTTTGTAAGTCTCTAATTTGTTGCTCCAAATTACTCTTAGGTGGAGATCGACTTCTTGAAGCATACCCCATGTTTGAGGCACCAATTGGAGGAGGAGCATGTTGCATATATGGATGATATTGATCATACACATGTTCATATGCAGGAGGTCTATATTGTTGCGGCATATATGGAGCACTTGGTATAGATTCATGTTGAGGAACCCCATATCTATTTTGCGCATGTATACCATATTCTACAGGCATGTCATGTTCTATTGTGTTGCCCCCAAATTTGACACGGGGTTTCCTTGTGTCCAAATTTTGAGCATGCCTTTGATTACCCAATTGTTTTGGTTGATCCATAGCTTGAGCATATCTATCTGCATAAGACCTCCATAATGGTCTACGAAGGTAAGTATCATATGTTTGATCATGTGTATGTGGGACCTCTGGTTTTTGAAGCAAAGTTGATGGTGATTCAGGTACCATATGTGGTCCTCTATTTCCTCCACTATTAGGTCTCCTTTGATCCATGTTGGAGTGAGTTTGTTGCAAAGGTCGGTTTTCCATAAGTTGAGACATGTCAAAATCATGAGGTATCTTGGCTCCACTTTGTGCCATCATGTGTAAAAAGTATTGTCTATCCCTCCTCATTATTTCTTCAACCAATCTATTGAAATGGGGATTCATAATGGATTCTTCTACATCTACTGAATGTATTGAAAAGTTGTCCACATTGTCATTGTGTGTAGCATTGTTGTTTGTAGTGTCTGCGTTTTCCACATTTGGAATGTTTCTATAAACATCCATGTCCGGCAATGTAGTGTGCTCAGGATTGAAAAATAAATCGTTGTCATACTCATAAGAACTCATGTTTGCGGACTCTTGAGCCTCTTTAGTTTCTCTCCTAGATTTTTGAAGACGGGTTTCAACCATGAACTAGGTATTGACCAAGATGTGAGAGACTAGATGAAAAATGGAAAAAGTATGGAAGACCAAGAGTTGAATGGAGTGTAAATGAATCTGAGGTGTACTTGCAAATGTCCAAAGTGTAAGACCAAGTATGTATGTAGTAGAGTAGGTGTGACTTCCAAAGAGAGGATAGTTTCTCTTGATGAGGTAAGCTGACCTTGACTCTAAGTAAGACCAAATGAGACCCAAAGGTAAGAAACCTTGATGAGGGACCACTTAGCAAAGTGTTGTTGTATGTAGTGTGTTGATAAAGTATGATGAGGACAAGCAAGTGACCTTTTGACTTCAAGTTTAGACAAGTATGAATGTAAAATGAAATGTGAAGCAATGATGGACTGTGTGAGACCCATGGACAGGTTGAATGCTAGATGAAACCTGAAGAGACAACCTAGGAAGCTCAAGTATTCCGAAACTGATTTCTTTTGTTTGCTGGACTGTGAAATTTTTCAATTCTGGACACAGACGCGACTGTATACTTCACAGATGTGGTTCCCTGACACAGACGTGTCTCTGTTCGACACAGACGCTGTTAGAAACACAGACGCTATTCTGCCCTTCACAAACGCGTTTATATGACACAGACGCGATTATAACAGACACAGACGCGGTTCTGTAAACTTTGTGCAATTTTTTCCAATCTGTGAAGTCATTTTTGTTGTGACCAAATCTGACTGTTTGACTGCTTTTCGTGACAAGAGGAGACAATGTTGATGAGGACTCAATGTTTGCAAGTGTCTAAACTCCAAAATGACTCCAAAAAAAAAGTGTGTTGTTTGATGTAAAAATTGTTTTGCATACACTTGAAGACACAAAAGACACAATGTTTTGCTGTTTGGTTTTGATTGTTTGAATGTTTAACATAAGTCAAGCACAATTCTTATGGCTGGCCAAGACAATAGTTGTTGATCCCACATAGGGTTTTACCCCGAGGCTACGCTATTCAGAGCGGATACTTAGATGCTTGACCTCACTGGTTCCACCCTCGGCACTCACTTCTCAGGTCAGCCAAGCATCAGTCCCAATGAAAACTCCCCATGGCGAACTTTGTATCTCTACTAAGAACCATATGTGTGTGGGCCGCTACCAGAGGTCCGACCTCCTGCCCCAACAACTAGAAGGATTTGGGCTTCTAAAATAAAAAGGTGCTAGTAAGGGCATCTGCTCGTGTGGCCATACATGCGGCACTTTCAGCTCTATAAATACAGAAGGCTCCCAGCCGGTAGGGGTTACGCCCTACAAATGATCAAATAAATTTGATCAAACGGGTTTATGGGGAGACATAGTGTCGGTATGAACTAATCAGCACACGTTATTCATAGTTTTCACCATGAATACATTTGATTATAGTGGTTCGGAAGAGGTAGGTTTTCCTCGCTACCACTTGGGTCGTTCTCTTCTCACTAGTAGTCCTAATGACCACACGGGAAGACAGGCCCTCTAAAGATTAAACAAAAAGAGCCTATTTCCCAAGACACAAAAGACAATGATTCAATTTTAGTGCACCAATGGAAGTGTTTGCTAATCTATGAAAACAAGGCACACAACAAAAATTCAAAACCCTAGCCAAGGACCTGCAACAAAATTGTTAGTAGTTTGGGTTGTTTGATATAATCACCCCTTCCTGCAAACACACAAGTTAGGTAAATTTTAAAAACCCAAAAGACTTTGTGAAATAGGGGCCTTTGATAAAATGTTTTTCTTCCAAGACAAGGTTGCACCAATTTCGTTAGCTAGATCTGAAAGTGTTAGTCCAAAAATAAACCAGATCTGAAACCCTAAATGCGAAATCTGAAAAACTGAATTAATGAAACTACAAAAATTTTGAAACAGTATATACACAGACGCTGTTACCCTCAACACAGATGCGTCTGGATAACACAGACGCGTTTCTGTGATGCACAGACGTGCCTAAAAATCACAGACGCTCTTTTACAACACAGACGCGGGTAGAAATAACACAAACGCGTTTCTGAAACACAGACGCACCTTCTTGAAACCTGCAAAATAAAATTTGTCGAAAACATAGACGCGATTCCAGATTCCGCAGACGCGTCAGAAAATCAAAGACGCGGTCCGAAAGTTTGCAGATGCGGAAAAAAACCTAAAATGCCGTCGAAAAATGTCCGATCTGCAACTTCAAAAACGCAAAATCTGCAACAAGAAGGTTAAATGCAAAGGGACAAGAGTCCCACCGGGTGTGCCAAAATGTATATGGTGAAAATGGATAACAATAATAACAATATTGAAAGGCTAAATGAATCCAACCACAAAAACCCTAGCCTAACAACAACAAAGATCCACCATAACATATGAAGATTACCTAAGACAATGCAAATAAAACAAAATCACAAAATGATACCATCACATGTCCAATAGGGTTTTGATCTCCATTCTTCCTATCTCCATTGATCTTGCTTGATATATTTGCTCTCAGATTTTATGTGCACAAGAGCTCAACAAAGAACGGAATGTGGTTGCAAGTAGGATCGTAGTGTAGTCAATTGCATAAAAGATCATTAGGGTTTGATAATAAAGAAGGCATCTCCTTAAATAGAAGACACAATAAGAAATGGAGGGATAAGATTGAGAGGTGTAAAAAGAGAGGTCGGCTAGGATTAGAGGGTAGGTAGAGGAAATAATAAAATAATGAAAGAGGTAGGTAGTGTAGGAATTAAGAGATGAATGACATGTGTCATGTGTAGAAAAAGATAATGAATTAATTAAATAAATAAAGATTTATTTAATTAATAGAAGAAATATGATAATTAAATAAATAAAATATTTATTTAATTTAGGAAAATGATAATTTAAATAAATAAATGTATTTATTTAAATGAGAAATAAGGCTAGAAGAGGATAAATGAATTAATTAAATAAATAAAGATTTATTTAATTAATAGAGGAATTAGGCCTGGATAATTAAATAAATAAAATATTTATTTAATTAAACATGACAATTTTGAGTGTCTACACCAACCAACATACCAACTTACAAACACAAAGTTCTTGTCTCATGGTCAACTAGGACATCCACTAACAATCTTAGGACAATCAATAAGTTTGTTCATTTGGATTGTTTCCCCAACTTGAAAACCCTTGTTCCTTGTCAATGAAACCCTCTCAAACTCTCCACAACCCTCACTTGACCCCTCAAGGTCCTCCAAGGAATTCAAGCCAACCAAAACCTCCTCTTTTACATTATTGTCCCAGACTGAGACACAATTTCATTCAACTTCTTTCAAGTTTGCACATGCAAAATCATGTATAGATCCCTGCAACAAAAATGAAACTAAAATATATATCATTTCCCTCCATTACACCAAGTTTTGACCCTTGGTCATGTGGAATGGAGGCTATTTACATTTAATAATGTCAATGCAAACCTTAGGGTAGGGTTTAGACTATTTTTACAAAAAATGCTATAACTTATGTAAAACAAAATGGATTTAAATGAAATCAATTACAGAAAGAAGATCATTCATGCCTCCAACATATCCAATGAGTCTTCAATTGAAACAAGATTTTTTCTTGATAGAAAAATGCAAATTTTAGACTGTCACATCTGGGAAAAACTCATGAAAGTGTAGGGAATCACAAGTTTTGTTAATATTTTTCTTATTAAATTGAACAAAAACCCATACTTAACATGGGAAGGGCCTTATTAAACATTATCCAGGCCTCCCATTGGTTGTAACCACCTTCATAACTTGATTTTAACAAACTCACATAATTACCCTTACAAACTCAAAAGTTGCTTGACAACTTTGACAATTTTGCTCCAAATTGCATCTAGACTTAATATATGACTCCCATGATCCAATAATGACTCAAATAGGTCCAAATAATCCATTGATACCCTTAAAAATCATAAAACAACATATTTGACCCACTGACACTCATTTCTAACATAATGACAACTTTTGACAATTTTTGACAATCTTGTCAATATGACCTCAACATGACTCAAAACCCTATCTAATGACTTCAAAGATACTTATTACATCAACAATGGTCATCATTGACCTTATTAAATAACACAAACTCAAAATAATTATGATATTGCATCATGGCCTCATTAAGGCATGAAGGCCTATAAGGTGCTCTTGCACCAGTTCTATTGAACCTATGTTCTAGACATCACCCCCCACACAAACCTCCCCCCCCAATCTCCCCAATATTCTGTAGACTTTTGACCTTCTAAGATCTGATCGAAGGCTCAAATGGAATAATCTTGACAAACCCAAATGCATGATATAAGTAATCAAAGCGAGCTTTCCAACAATTATAATTTTAATATATATTGAGTTTATTATGATTTTTTTTAGTTTAACTAAACATAGGTTTTTCACCAAACATCAACTTCTTTGTTCAATGCTTATGGAGAAATAGTAAACTAAAGATTTTCTTTTAAATATCTATGAAATAGGTATTGAAGTCTTCATTCTAACAAAAAAAATTAAATTAAATTTCAATACATACATAACAAGTTATGAGTTACCGAATGAACCTATGTTAAAAATAGTTAACTCGACTTCAAAACTTAATAACCTATAAAATAATTTTGTGAAACCAATTGCAAACATTAGATATCAATGTTACAAACCTCAATTTGAAAGAATCACGTTATCTGTTTTAGAAAAAAAGTTATGCATTTTCAACTGAGTATCACTCTTTAAAAATGTTGTATACTATTAAAAACTAGTTTTCAAGAGAGATAAAAAAATTTAATACAAATTGATTCTAAAAAACTTTTAAAAACAATATTTAGAGTCTATATATAAAATGACACAAATCACTAGTTTACATCATCTACAAATTCCCTAAGTTTCAACAGTAATTGGTGTCTAAATGTGAAGTTTTTTTTCAAAATGTTTATGTTAGTGTCAAAGTTGACTAAAAAGTGTAACCCACTATTGTGGGATCACCTACTGTATAAACATTTTTTATTGTAGATTCACTTGTAAAGCAATTCATCATCTTCACTAATATAATGGAAAATCCAATTTTTATAACATAAATGAATAATTATTTTCTATGTTTCTAAGACAACTTCTTGTGTATTCTCTCTCACACCATTAGAGGTGATGTTAGAGATTTAAAAAAACCACTTTTTTTCTCTTTTTATCACTTGTAATCCCAATAGAGTCAAGTTTTTATTGTTTCTCCTTATGTTGAAATGATGCAAGAGCATCCCTAGTTCTTGGCAATCTTGCATCAACAAAAAATATTTCTTTTCTATCTGTTTTCTATTTTGCATTTCAACATTTCTTTCTATATTTTCTTGCATTGGCTCACCAGATCTTATGGAGCTAGATTTTTCTTGAGGACATGATCATCTTCCTTATTCCTAAACTGCGAATCATTCGGATAATTTTTTGGCAAGTTATCAATTTCGGACTCCGAGACAATTTTCTGGCACCAGAACCGCTTGGACCTATTTGCATTGGTTAATCTACCAGATCCTTTCCATAGCTTGTGGAGCCTAGTTCATTGATTCTGATGCTCCTTGGCATGTCACAGACCTTCCCTTTGATCCACACTTCCTCCTTTGGATTTTTTGGAGGAATCTCTTTGGCAGAGGCTGACCTATTGGTTTTACACATTTGACCTTGTTCTTCTGCATTTGATCCCTCTTGGGCTGACCGGATCTCCATGGGTCAGATAAATCATTGTGATTAAGCATCAAAAGTTAGTCAAAGAGAATATAGAAGATAGATCTTAAGAATTAGAGGTCTGGAGTTGACCGATTCTGTAATTGAGCATGTATGTGGCAGGCCAGTGAGCCGAATCTTGTAACACAAATGTTACCGATTATTTGTAATCAGTTTTCATGATCTAATTCATTTAGTTATGAATTGCCTCCATCATATCCTCTTTATTTCGTTGTGTTTACTCTTTCTTCCTGATTTGGATTGGCCTCTTTGAGGTCCCTCCTAACCAGTGACTACACCAATTGGTATGAGAGGGAGATTTTGTTCCAGAGATTGCATCTTGAAATTTTGTTGTAGGGTGGCGGATTGTGGATCCAACATGTAGATGCAGAGGATTAGCATGAAGATGGCGCAAAGAGGAAATAGGAGTGGTGGAGCACGTGAGAATATAGACCCTGTTGTGATGGAAATGTTGAGAAGAATTAAAGCTCGGTTGGAAGCCATTGAGACAACCCAGAGAAGAGGCCGACCTATTTAAGATGTGACTGAAGATAAAGAAGAAGCACCGATAGAACAAGTAGCAAATCTACCAGTGATTGATCTAGATGAAGAGAGGTTCTTGAGGGTTTTGAGTAGGGTGAACATTAAACCACATTTTACCCCACCAGAGTATGATGGAAACTTGGATTCAAATGAATTAATGGATTGGATCTCACAGATGGACAAGTATTTTTATTTTAAGAACACCACAAAAGAAAGGAAGGTAAAGTATTCCTATACTCGGTTGAAAGGTCATGCATCTCTTTGGTGGGAACATTTTCAGGTTGATAGATAGAGAAGAGGTAAAGAGAAGATCAAATCATGGGAGCGGATGGTTGCTAAGTTAAAATCAAAGTTTATGCTAGCTGATTATCAAGTAAATTTGTTCCTGAAGTTACAGAACTTGAAGCAAAAAGAATCTAGTGTGAAGGAGAATACTGAAGCATTCTACAAGTTGAATATCAGATCTGGTCATGTCAATGATGAAATTGACACTTTGGTGTTGATAAAATAGTAGCATTGGTAAGTGAAAATTACTTTTGGCCTCATTTTTATAAGGATGTTAGGAAATTTGTGCAAAGCTGTAGAATTTGTCAAGTTGCAAAAGGTAATAGTCAGAATGTGGGATTGTATAAACCTTTGACAATATCAGAGAGACCTTGGGAGGATATAAGCATGGATTTCATACTTGGATTGCCTAAAACATAGAGAGAGAATACTTCTATATTTGTGGTGTTGGATAGATTATCAAAGATGGCTTATTTCATACCTTGTAAGAAGACATCAGATGCAGTACATTTAGCTGAATTATTCTTCAAGGAGGTAGTGAGATTGCATTGATTACCTAAGAGCATAGTTTTAGACAGACACTATGTTTGTTGGTTATTTTTGGAGAATATTATGGAAGAAGATGAAGATAGATTTAAAATTTAGTTCTAATTTTCACCCATAGATTGATGGATAGACAGAGGTAATAAACAGGAGCTTAGGAAATTTGTTGAGATTCTTAGTTGGAGAGGAAACTAGAAGTTGGGATTTGATTCTTGCACAAGTAGAATTTGCCTACAATAATTTAGTGAACAAGAGTATCGAAAGAACACCTTTTGAGATTTTTACTAGAGAACACCCTAGAGGTATATCAAAACTGAGAGATATCAATGAAGATAAGAGGAGTACATAAGTAGAAGAGTTTGCAGAACACATGGCAACCTTACATATTCAGGTTAAACAACATTTGGAGGATATGAACAACAAGTATAAGGAGAAAGAGGATGAGAAAAGGAGACATAAAGAATTTGATGTTGGTGATGAAGTGATGGTGTATCGGAGAAAAGAAAGATTTCCATTTGGAACCTATAACAAGTTGCAGATGAAGAAGTCTGGACCTTGTAATATCTTGAAGAAGTTCAATTCCGGAAATGCATATGAAGTGGAGTTACCATATAGTTTGAGTATTTCATCTATATTCAATATTGCAGATCTACATCAATATCATGAATCAGAATTCAGTGAAGATAGTATTGCAGAACTAGAGAATCAGTTCCTCTGGAAGGAACCAAAATAGATTGAAGACATTTTGGACACAAGGATTGGGCATCGTACCCGGAGCAGTTAGTGCATGGAGTATCTTATGAAATGGAAGGACAAACCAGTTGAAGACTCATCTTGGATTTATTGTGTAGAGGTTGACTGCCTTACCTCAGCAAAGTGAGGGACTCACTTTTTCAACAACCCCAGATGTTTGATGGAGGAGCATCCCCAGTTCTTGGAAATCTTGCATCAACCAAAAATATTTCTTTTCTGTTTATTTTTTGTTTTGCAGTTTCAACATTTCTTTCTGTATTTTCTTGCATTGACTCATTGGATCTTGTGGAGTTGGATTTTTCTTGAGGACATGATCATCTTCCTTATTCCTAAACCATAGAGCATTTGGATCATTTTCCAGCAATTTATCAATTTCGGACGTCAAGACAATTTTGTGGCACCATAATTGCTTGGACCTATTTGCATTGTTGAATCTACTAGATCCTTTCCATAGCTTGTGGAACTTGGTTTGTTGATTCTGATGTTCCTTGGTATGTGACTGACCTTCCCTTTGATACACACTTCATCCTTTGTATTTTCCGGAGGAATCTCTTTGGTGGAAGTGGACTTGTTTGTTTTACACGTTTGATCTTGTTCTTCGGTATTTGATCCCTCTTGGGCCAATTGGATCTCCATGGCTCATATAAATCATTTTAAATGAGAATTAGAAGTCAATCAAATAGAATATAGAAGATATATCTTAAGAATTAGAGGTTTGAAATTGACTGATTCTGTAATTGAGCATGTATGTGGTAGGCCAATGAGCTGAATCTTGTAACCCAGATGTTATCGATTATCTATAATCAATTTTCATGATCTAATTCATTTAGTTTTGCATTGCCTCCATCATATCCTCTTGTTTTCGTTGTGTTTACTCTTGGTGCCTGGTCTGGATTGATCTCTTTTAGGTCCCTCATACTTGGTGACTACACCATGCAATGTGAGTATGGAGATCAAAAGTAGTTGAAATTTCTTCCTCTATTGGGTGTACCTTGGATTTCATCACCAAGGGTATTAATTAAACATACATGGTTTAGTGAGGTACATTAATTTGCGAGATAATCATAAAGACTGTAAGAAATTTATAGATTACAAAGTGGTATAGGATGGTAGGATACCCTCACACAATAGGTCATTATGCACATTATTTCATTTTATGGCATCAAGATTCATGTACCTTTAGATATATTGATCACCTAGCAAACCTATGCATCATATATAAGAACCATCAACCATAGTTGATTATAATGTACTAATCCATAAATTATATTTGGAATTTACTCATCTCTTTACCATATAAATGATATTTGTAGGTTTTTTATGTTCTCTCCTTGCAACATTGAGTGATCATGGATGATAAAGAAGCTTAGCACCTCATCAAGGGCCCTGCATGCCATGCCTAGAAAAAAGATATTAGTAGGATTACAATCATCCATGCACATATTTGAAAATATCTAGGTTATTATTATTCTTGGCTTATTTTCTTATAGAAATTTATGTTTTCTCCCTCTTAAATCAAAAACATCAAACAATCCAAAATCATCCTTAAAAATTCTAATCCAAAATCAAAATCGAACAAAATAAAATACTAAACCAAAGGTTGATATTCCTTTCCTTGTATGCTAATCTAAACCATCAAATCCTTCCTTTTATTCCATCATATCCGTTCTCAAATTGTAATCAAATATGTTCCCCTTTGATCCATAATCCAATCTATCATCCCAATCCATAATATAAATTACCAATCAAACCAATAAATCCCCATCTATCTATCCCACACCAAATGATAATCAAGAACAAGAACTTAAATCTAATCAAAATCTAATACTTATTTAGGAAATTTCATAGCCTAATTATATTCATCAAACTCTAATCTTTTCTTGGTAACTTTCAAACTATCCTAAGTACAAAAGACCAATCAAATCCAATCATCCAAAGGTCTTGACCCTTGATCCATTATCAATCATAAAGTCCAAAAAATATATTAAACCTTACAATTGAAACCTATCTCATAATCTACTATCTTAATTACACTCGTCATCAAACTTTTCAAATCAATCAAATATAAAACCCAAACTCCAAACTTTTAAGAAATAAAAATTGAAACCTAAAATCTTATTGTAAATTAAAGGAAAACCAAATGTTTAAATCCCTACCCCTTATTCCAATGATAATCTATTTTCATACGCTAAGAGAGTGGACAAACATTAATAATTCCACTAAACTCCATCATGGCAATGTACACCAATTCATCACACGACAACAATCATGATATCATCAATGATACCACCAATGGGTAGCACCATAACTATGCTATGAACCATCTCCAATATTATTCATAGCACAAAGGTTTCACATAAATGACAACACAAAGTTGAATTAATGACAACAAACTACCAACACTTGTAATATAAAATAATAAAATGATAATTTTGATACTTATAATCATATTAATAGTATTTTCATCTTTGAAATAACAATATAGATAATAATGAAACAAAATCGTATTATATCTTATCTCATCTTATCTTTAAAAAAAATGGATTTTTCTTTAAGAGATAGTCCTTAATTTCTTTAAACAAAAAATCTAAATTTGTCTAGGTTTTTTCATTCCACTAAATTATTAAATAATATAACTAGTAAAAAAAATATAATTTGATATTAATAATTGTCTTGATTTTCATAAAAAATTACAATTAATATGTTTGGGATACTCACAATAATTAACCAAGATTTTATCATATCTCATCTCAAGAAAAATATTCCTAATTCTTAACAAGAGATGCGTAGGGTAATGTTCCCGCGAGTGTTAGAATTGTGAAAGGTGGAGTGGAAAAGAAAATGTAGTGAAAGGTAGCAGAACAAGAACCAAAGGCAACTTTTGACTAGGGATTGATAAGAAGGACAATAATAAGCAAATTTTTCATTATTGTTCTATTCCATACTACAATCAATCTGCACAAACAAATCAAACAAATAAATTTTATACTCATATTAAGTTTTGTCAACATTATGACCAAAAATTAAAGTAATTTATCACAACTTTGACAAAAAAAATACCCTTGTTTAATTTGAAGTTGCATTCAATATTATAGCATATAAAATTTAAACCTAGATCAAATAAATGTTCAAATTCTACTCACTTGTCATATTTGCAAAAATGCTATTCATCAAAATAGATTATTAAATAAAACCCTAATTCAAGTTAGCATAATCAACAGGTAAAATGCATGTGAAATAGATTAAATTTGGTCAATTTTTTTGGAATTATTTTACTGCAGCAAGGGAGAATAATGCTTGGAAATTTTTAAATGCTGTTGTAAACAATTACACTATAAAGTAAAAGATGAAAAGCCAAAAAATATGTTTGATTTTATTCTAATTTTGTCATAAACAGAAGGATTCAGTGAGCCTAGATTCTATAAACTCCCTGTTTATGAACATATATCACTCTGATGTCTGTTTCTCATGATTTAGATTATCGAATTGAAAACACACAAGCTAATGAGTTTAATTCTTTCCATGTATAATGAGGCAATGGTTTCCCTTTCCTTTGAAAATTTACCTATTAAAAAATGCCTAAATGAGGCAATGGTAATCCTTTCCTATTCTCTTTACCAAAAAAAAGGGCTATGATTTGTTCCCATGATCTCTACAAATGCCTAAAAATAAAAGGCTTGTTTTACAAAAAAAAATTAAACCCTCTTAGAAAAGCCTAAAAAAATTTAGAATTCGAGCAAATTTCATGCAGAAAATTGTTGCTCAGTTAGTCTTCTCACAGTGATAGCTCAACAGTGACATCACAGATCATTAGCATGGAGGGGGCATAGTTATATAGGAGACTAAGGCCCAACTATATAGGTGGTCTTTTTTGAGATTAGGGCCCAATTTGTTTCTTGAGATACAAATGACTTGTGCATGTAACTCTATCTGAAATATGTTGATTAGGAGCTATTTGATTGAAAGATTTATTTTTACAATTATAATAAAAATACTTATTATTCAATTTGATAGATAAAATAATAAATGATTACATACTTAAGTAGATTATTTTATTTACTTAAGAGTTATTTTATAATTTATACATTTACGTTAAACTCCTTTTATTTAATTTTTTCACTTAAAGGTATTTAATAATTTAAATTTTTATTAAGAAAAAGAAAAGAATAAAAGTTAATTATTGTTAAAATATATTAAAAATCATTAATAATAAAAAAAAAATTAAAAAAAATGAAAGATAGCAAAAAATTGCAGCATCTTTTAGTATTAATATATCTAAATAGTTTAAAATACAAAAGTTTATACCCAGTAAATATGTAAATAAGAAATTTGTGTGCTGAGCAATAAAATGCACATAAAAAATAATTTTATGTGCAGAAAACCATTCTATATTATTCTTTGAATTATAAAATAAACTACTTAGAAATAATATAGTGTCAAAAATAATAATCAATGAAATAATAGTGTCTCTTATTTCATTGAGTTTTTTTACATATCATGCTCTGCCTGTTTTGTGAAGTCAACACAACCATCCAGAAATGGAGGCTTTGTACCTGTCAATAACATTTGCTAGTATCGCCAAAGTGAGAATGGTTTTAAGGGGCACACATATTAGATTTAAGCAACTAGAACCACCAACATTGACCAATTCTGACTTGTTTCACAAATACTATTTAGTACTAAGTTTTGGAGTATAACCAATTATCAGGACTCAGAAAAAGAACCTATTAAAATTAGAAAAGTTTTATAATTGATCTCCACCATGTACAAGCAATAACCCTGCAATCCTATTCATCTTCGAATTCTGTTTGCACTTCTGTTCCTCGAACAATTCCAGATCTCATCATTTGCCGAACTTCCCACTGTGCATTGTGTACAGTAAACTGTGACATCGTTTTTCTTTGTGCGAGGCTCATCTTTGTTCATTCTTTCCTAGTCTACAATTTTGCAACACAAAAGTATGAGAATCAAGAAAATAATTTAAATTGGAGTGCAGTGTAAATGTTTTTCATGGCAAGAAACAGATTGGCTGTGAAGGGAGATGGAGATTACTAAAATTGCCCCTTATCAGTTTCAAACTTTGTATGTATGAATATTTCTTTTCTAATTTCTTTTCAAGGACTTTCCTTTGATAACATAATTGGCTTCAGAGTTTTGACACTTTGTTGAGGGTTGAGAACTGCCATGGTTATTTGAGAAAAATATAATTGTATAATAACTCCGTATCAAGACTATTGTTGAGCAAACATCACTTGAACACAGTTGTATAATACTTTTGTGAGAGAGTGCAGTCGTCTGGAGCCGGCCTTGCCTATGTATTCGAGCAAAAGGGAGATTATCAATCATGTGAATTCCCTCTATATTTGTTTCCAATAAACTGAAATGCATGAAATGATTTGTATTGGACAACTGTTTATTTGGGAAAAAGGGACTGCTTGGAAGCTGTGAACAAAATAATGAAATATTTGTATTACACCACATTAACACGTAGCAGAGAAAACACTTACATGTGTATATAGACATGTTGTGTGTCACAAAGACTCTTATCATTTTATAAATATGATGTTTTTATTGTGTACCAACAAAGAAGGTTCATTCAGATTGTTCAATACTAGTGATTTTCTAGCACCTTGTAGAAAACAGTGATCAACTGAATCACTATGCATATAAAAGTAAGAATGCCCAATTGGTCTCAATGCCCATAACAATAAAAATAAAAATTGGAGTTAGGACTTGGTCGTGGCTACTCCAGTGATATGGACATTAGCTGAGATACATATGCTTGTGGAATGCAGATTTGAATTGGATCCAAAATTCAGAAGTAGCCAATGTTACCGTTTTTGGTTGGAAGACTAGAATGGGATTGCTCTACCAATTGAAAAGGCCATGCCTGGAAATTAAGCATATAATCCTCGTGATAGAGAAAATCATTAGGCTAGCTACACCCATATTTGAAGGCCTGCAATGAACAACATAGTGGAAGCTTTGACACTCACCTAGTCTACTTTACCATACTTAGATGATGTATGGTATTGTGTAAGGTGCTTGGCTTACCTCTTTTCGGTAAGTAGTTTATATGGTTATTAGTTTATAAGGTTATTACACTAATTGACTCCTTTGTAGTTTATCTACCCTGCTCCTTGTGTTTCTACCTTCGCATTCACCTGTAAGAACAATTCCAATATTGTTACCAATGACTTATGGGTATTGCATTTTTGGATATTAATATGGACTAGGTTGTTAAATTTTGAGTGCCCTTTTAGCAATCAGTTCTCATGCCTGCAGTGAATGTATCTGAGTTTCAAGGGTTACATCGATTCAGTTCAAAGACCATGCTTGTCAAATTTACCACTAAATGACAAAGAATCGTTAGGAACATGGAAGAAGGAAACACTGTGAATTGTATTCATGAAAAAATGTGATACCTGGTAGCATCTGCAATAAATGGGCTAACAGAAATGGGGCTCAAAGAATTGCATACCTACGTGCTGCGATCCGCAACAGTATCCAAAAAATACAACGCCCTTGCACAACTGCTAGAATTAAAAACTTAAAAATAGTGAAAGTTTCTACAGCCTTCTCAGAAAATCAATTTTGCACATACCTTGCGATCATAGCATTCCATGAGACCAGATTTCTGTGAGGCATTCTGTCAAACAATTTACATGCCTTGTCTATCCTTCCACATTTTGCGTACATGTCCACCAAGACAGTTGAAACTACAACATCTGACAGAATTCCTTCATCCTCTATGCTTTATGGATGTCGATATGTTTCTTATCTACATACTATTTTGTGTTAAAGACGATTAAAGTAACCTCATCTCATTATCTGAATCAATGCCTAAACACTAAACCACGAAACGCAAATCAGGGCTAACTTTAAAGAATTACTAAGTTGAGACAAATCTCTACAATTTGAAAATTTTTACATGGCCTTTGTTTTTCCTTGGCGTATATTGGCCTAGTAAAAATTATTCCAAATCTCTCATAGTGCAAGAATTGAAGTGGTGTTGCTTGCAGCAGGGAATCCATGCGGTTCATATGCGTTGGGCTCCCTAGTGGATGTAATAGAGAGCAAAAGCCCTTTATAAACTACAAATGGGCCAGCAAAAGATGGCACCTCTAAAACCAAATTGGCAATAGTCTGATTGAATAAAATTTGTAGTTCCATCCCTATACACAAGGCCTTGGCATTCAGAGAGGAGGAAGTGTAGAAACATGGCCTTAGAATGTTCAAAATCCCCAAGCAACTTATGTAATTGTGTAAAAAGGATCAACATAGTTTTATCTCAACTAGTTAAGAGAAATAAACACTGGTAACTTATACCAGATGACAAAAAACCCCATCTAAAACCAATATTGGAGTATTACTGGATGATATAGTTTTGAGACTTGAGAGAGCCAATTCAAACTCAACCCAAACGTGAAAAAAGGGGACGGCGATGAAATCAAATTTGATGATCTTAAGTGCTAAATTTTCAAAGATTTCACAATAAAAACATTTGCTAAAAATCCTCTGAGAATCAATAACGAAACAGGGGAACCACTGGTATAGGAATTTAAGAATCAAAATTAACCCACAATTTCAATTTACTTAACCTAAGAATTATGTCAGGACTGTGTTCGTCACATCCCCCAAAACAGCTCGTCGTTTATTGTGAGGCTAGGCATCAAAAGATTAAATTCTCTGCACTATAAAGATCATTCTAACCAAAACATTTGCAATTAAAAACAAAAGTATAATATAGCCTTGTGATGAAGATCATAAATCATGTCATCAACATCTCCGTGAATAGGGTCAAACCTTAATTGAAGCTCCTCGCTCTGGGCATTATTCAATTTGTTGCTCAGGTCTTGTCTGAATTACACATAACATAAATTTCTATATTGCGTAAGTTTCTAACCTATTTTTCATAGTTTTTAACCTATTTGCCTACCTATTTTCAGTGTTGCACCTGAACATTCCAGAAATTGCAAGAGGATAAACACAAGTATTTATTTTAAATTAAATCTCCTGTGATGAAACCAAATGAAATGTAGTAAAAATAAAATGAGATTTGACCGTCAGATAATTTTATTGTGAAATTAGTCATAGTTTTGGAAAATAAAAATGAAAAAATTAACTGCAACAACCAATAATAAAAGCAAAAAATAATTTCATTTTAATTATTAATTCTATTAAAATACCAAAACATTGGAAAATATGAGAAAAGCCAAATAATATTTCAATATGATTGGTCAACATAATTAATAAAATGCATCCAATGGATGTGTTAGTATCCTTCCGTCGAAGGAACTAACAACAATCCTTCATTTGATTAAGGAAAAAATCTACACTATTTAATAGTTATTATTATTTGTTTTTATCTTTGAAATTAAAATTAATAAATAACCAAAATCTTATCATATCTTATCTTATGAAGAAAAACAACTTTATCTTTAAGAGATAATCCTTTTTCATTTCAAATAGATTTATCATTCCACAAAATTGTTTAAAATAATACTAGGGTATGTGCACCAAGATGGTGCACAAAAAGGGGGTCAAAATTGGAGACGTTTTTTTGAAATCAAGTAAACTTGAACTTGGAGGAGTAATTTGAGATTCATGCACTCAAAATTTGAAGATACCAAAAGAGTGAGGATTGTATTATTCTAAATCTAGTTTATAAACTACTAAAGTTGTTTCAAAAAATAGATAAGATTAAGAGGATCAAATGTTTCTCACACGTAAAAGTGATCCTCTTTTTTCAATAAAACATAACATAGTGTCTAGTGTGCACCCCTCATTTTTTTAGTTGCATTTAGTATTTTGAAAAACCCATTGGTAGAAAAATAGTTTAGAGTTAGTAATAAAAATAATATATATTTTTGGTATTTTTTATTTAGTAATTTTTAATAATTTTTAAAAGTGGATGCATCCTGATATTCACATCATAGTAGAAGAAATGAGATAGGGATGGAGAGGTGAAGGAGAGATAAATAGAGAGAGGTGAGAAAAAGAGAAGAGAGGAAAGGAGAGAGAGAGGGGGGTAGTAAGAGAGAAGGAGAGGGAGAGTTTGGTAGAGATGTGAGAAAAAGAATGTGAAGTTAGGAAGGAGAGAGATGTAAAGAGAATTATAGAGGGAGAGAGGGAGAGAGAGTTATAGAGAGATAGAAAGGGAGATAGATAGGCAAGAAAAAGATTAGAGAGAGGGGGGGATGATGCATGGAGCGAGTGCGAGATAGGGAGGAAGAGAAATAGAGAGAGTTAGAGAGATAGTTATGGAGGTAGAGAGGGACAAAGAGAGAGAGAATTAAAGAGGGAAAGGGAGCTAGAGAGGTGAAGAAAATAGTAGAGAGGGAAGGAGGAAGGGAGAGAGTGGTAGAGAGAGGAAATAGGAGAAGAGAGAGGGGGTTAAATAGAGAGAGATAAATAAAGTAGAGAGAGTTAGGTAGAAATAAAGAGAAAAATGAAGAAAGGGTAGAGAGGGAGAGATAGGGAAGGAGAGATAGATATAGAGAGAAGTGAGCTGAAGATAAGAGAAAAGAAATGGGGGAGTGAGTGAGAGGTATGGAGGGAGATAAATAGAGAGACAAAGACAAAGTTGGAGATATTAAGAGAGGTGGAGAGGGAGAAGGAGGAAGAGAGAGGTAGAGAGGGGGAAATAGATAGAGATGAGAGAAAGAGTAGAGAGGGTAGGAGAGAGTTGAGGAGGGATTGAGGGAGAGGGAAAGGGATATATTGTCAGATAGAGAGGCTGGGAGAGAGTTAGAGAGGTAGGGATGGAGGGCTCAAGGTAGGTAGAGAGAGAATCAGTAAGAGAGAGAGCGAGGTAGAGAGATAGAGTCAGAGAGGGGGAGAGAGAGAGATAGAGAAATTTAGAGAGAGAGAGAGATAGAGAAAGTTAGAGAGGAAGATAGAGATAGAGAAAATTAGAGAGGGACAAATTTAGAAGAGTTGAGAAAAAGAGTAGAGAGTTGAGGGAGGGAGGGACTAGTAGAGATAAGTGATAAAAAAGAGTAGAGAGAGAAAGAGAGAGGGAGGGAGAGGTAGGAGATGTTATATTCTGTGAGAAGCACCTAACTAGGATCTGATGTCAATCATAGATCACATGCAACTCCAAGAAACAGATGATCGAAAATCAAAGTAGCTGAATGAAGATAAATCTGATATGAGAGAAAAAATAGAGACAAAAGATAATTTAGAGAAGACTCTCACCAAGCTATCACTGAATTTGTGAAGGTGAAATTATAGTGCTTATTATATATAAAAAAATAGCATATACATCCAAGAGGTGAATTGACTCCCACCTCCATAAAAAGTGGGAGATTTTACCTACTACCCCATAAAACGTGGGAGGTTTTTACATGCTTGGAAAATGCCAGAACATGTAGCATAACCTCCTTACATGAAAACAAAAAAAGGAGATATAAGAGGTGAAACATAAAGCCGATAGAGGGTGAGAAATTGAGCTACCTCATAACCCACTTATGAAATGACAAAAATAGTGGTTATGAGAGGTGGCACAACAAGCCAAAAGAGGGTGTGTAATTCAACTACCCATGTGAGGTGGAGAGTTACACATGTAGCTGAAGTATTTTTCCACATGTACTCATATTAATCACTCCTAATAACCTAAGAAAGCTTAATAATATATGTGTAGGAAAAATAAATACCCCCTAACATAAGGAAAATAATAAACCTACACTAACACCCTCCCTCCCTTAAGCATATCTTAGGTGGGTGAAAAGATGAGTCCTAACAAATGAGGCCACGTTAGGTACCCATGTACATATATATTCCCCCCGCCCCCCCCCCCCCCCCCCAACAAAAGAAGAAGACCCCCCATAAGAGACATAGCCCCCCATAAATAGAGAGGGAAAGAATGAAGGACTAAGAAGCCCCTCCTGATTGAGACACTTGTTGCATCCCAAGCAAAGATCGCAAATGAAGGAACTTGCTTTCGGTGAAGGGTGTGGTGAAGATGTTCATAGTTTTCTTGGATGTAGAACAATACTTAAGATCAATGATGCCTTACTGAATCAACTCCCTTATGTAGTGCATATTTATCTCAATGTTCTTAGTCCTTTGGTGATGAACTAGATTTCTTGAGATCTATATAATACTCTAATTATCACAAAAAATGATGGTATGCTTTCTGATTGGAATACCAAACTCCATGAGAATATTCTAAAGCCAAATAGCCTTAGTGGTGGCAATAACTACCCCTCGATACATAGACTTTGTTGATGAAAGAGAAATTATAAATTTCTTCTTACTTGAACAACAAACTGGACCAGAACCAATTGAGAAGTAGTACCTTGAATGTAGTGGAGGATCCACTTAGCTTCTTTCCAATGTAACATATGTAGCTTCTGCATGAATCTAAAGACCATGCCCACAACATACGAAATGTCGGGTCTCGTATGAGTCAAGTAGATGAGGCTCCCATCAATCTGTCGGTATAAAGTGCCATCAACCAAGGGTGAAGAGAACTTAGTGTCAAGTTTGACCCTTGACAAAAATGGAGTAGGTACAGGCTTACAATCAACCAAGCAAAATCTGGAGAGAACGTCAAGTACATACTTGGGTTGTCCAAGGAAGATACTTGAAGATAATTGAGTGATCTCAATCTCCAAGAAGTAATGTAGATGACCCAAGTCTGACATCAAAAAATTATCATGTAGAGCAGTTTTCACTGCCTTAATGGTGGATGAGTTATTGCCTATGATCAACAAGTCATCAACATAGAGAACCAAAAATGTGAGAGTTTCATCCTGCTACAAAATGTATATATTAGGATCAAAATGACACCAAGTGAAACCAACTATCAAAAGTAATGAGTCCATCTTGACATAGCAAGCTTGAGGAGCCTGTTTAAGGCCATAAAGAGACTTTCGAAGTTGACACACAAGTGAAGGATCCTGAACAAACCCTTGTGGTTACTCCATGCAGATTTCCTCCTGAAGGTCACCATGAAGAAATATACTCTTCACATCCATTTGATGAAATTCCCAACGATGGGTTGCAGCTATGGGTAAGTGCACAAAGATGGTGGTCAAAAAGGAGGTATAAGTGGACACTTTTTTTCTGAAATCAGGTGAACCTGAACTTGGAGGCAAAATTTGAAAGCCATCCACTCAAGATATGAAGATAATCAAAGAACAAATATTGTAGTACTCTGAATCTAGTTTCCAAACTACTAAACTTTTTCAAAATTGGATGAGATTAAGGGGGTCAAATCCTTCGCGCACGAAAAACAAACCCTGGTTTTTCAGTAAAATATAACATAGTGTCTGATGTGCACATCAAAAAAGTCAGTTAGATTTAGTATTTTGACAAATCCTTTGGTAGAAAGATAGTTAAGAGTGAGCACTAGAAGATGTGGCTTTTTTTGTAATTTTTTGTTGGGTAATTTTTTTTTATGATTTTTCCAATCAAGCACATCCTGAAAAATTAGGTACCTGTTCGTGCGTGAAGCATAAGTTGCACTAAAAAAATCAAAAATACAATTTTATTTTTTTTAAATTGTAAAGAATCAAGTTTAGTACAATAATATATAAAGTTTTTTAAATTTGGATAGGTATATCAAAAGTTATTAAAAAAATGGTGCATGTATGTCTGTGAGAACTATGGAGACACTGGTAAAAGAAATTCAATAATAATATGTTATTGTTGTTCAAATTTTTAAAAAATTATATGGTTAGAAAGCTTAGAAGATGGGTGAAAATATGGTAGTAATTTTAGAAATACCCATTTGATGAAGTGTAAACCTGATGATGACAAAGTTGAGAAACCAAGTTGATAAAATAAAACACGTTAAAAAGGAGGGAAATGGAGGGAAATCAAACTTCCAAACCGTAGCTTTGTCATCTAGACCTATTTCCAAGCCTAAACAGTCAAAAGCGTGTACGGGGTACCTATGGTATAAAAAAAGCGTATGGGGTACTTATGGTGTAAGAAGCGCGTACACTCTATCTTAACTATAAAAAGTGTGTGCACACTATTTTTACTATAAAAAGCGCTTATGCGCTATTTTTACTATAAAAAGAGCGTACGCGCTATGTTTACTATAAATAGCGCATACGTGCATTTTATGTTTAAATTTTGGGAGTGTGTATAGTCTGATATTGTATATATAATATGTGTATATGCATATAATATATATATATATATATAATATTTATATATATGTATGTATATAATAATATATAATATATTAAGTATATATACACACATATGTTTGTATGTATGTGTATTGTCTCCCTCTCTCCCCCTCTCAAGAACGTACAAGGTGCCTCTATTTCTCTCCCTCTCCCTTTCTCTCTTTCTCTCTCTCCCTCCCTCTCCCTCTCTCCCCCTCTCTCTCCCTCTCCCCCTCTCTCTCTCACTCCCTCTCCCTCTCTCCCCTTCTCCCTTCCTCCATACCCCATCTCTCTCTCTCTCTCTCTCTCTCTCTCCCTCTCCCCCTCTCTCTCTCACTCCCTCTCCCTCTCTCCCCTTCTCCCTTCCTCCATACCCCATCTCTCTCTCTCTCTCTCTCTCTCTCTCTCTCTCTCTTCCTCTCCCTCCCTCCCCTCTCTCTTTCTCTCCCTCCAATATATCTTCTCTCTCTCTCTCTCTCTCTCTCTCTCTCTCTCTCTCTCTCTCTCTCTCTCTCTCTCTCTCTCTCTCTCTCTCTCTCTCTTTCCCTCCCTCCCCTCTCTCTTCCTCTCCCTCCAATATATCTTCTTTTTGTTTGCATATAGATGAGGTGATAAGAAGATCGACAAGGTGGTCAGTTTTTTTTTTCAATGAAGATAGGATGTAAAATAGAATGTTTGAAGAAGATGAACGTATTGCTTTTTTTGGATCATGTGGATGTATTGGTTGGATACTATTTATGGGTTGTATGGTGTACCAAGGGGTCATATGGTGTCTTATGACCCCTTAGGACTCCATATGACCCCTTAGGTGTTGTTATGGGTCATATGGTGTCCTAAGGGGTCACATGGTGTTCAATGATCCCTTAGGACACCATATGACCCCTTAGGACTCTATATGGTGTCGTTATGGGTCGTATGGTGTCCTAAAGGGTCATATGGTGTTCTATGACCCCTTAAGACACCATATGATCCCTTAGGTATCATTAGAGGTCATATTGTTTCCTAAGAGGTCATATGGTGTCCTATGACGCCTTAGGACACCATATGACCCCTTAAGACACCATACAACCTATAACAACACCATATGGTGTCCAAAGAGGTTATAGGATGCCATATGAACCCTCCAGACACAATATGACCCATCACAACACCATATGGTGTCCTAAAGGGTCATATGGTGTTCTATGACCCCTTAGGACACTATTTCGTGTCATTATAGGTCCTATGGTATGCTAAGGGATCATATAGTGTCTTATGACCCGTTAGATGTTGTTAGGGGTTATATTGTGATCTAAGGGTCATATGGTGTCCTATGACCCCTTAGGACACCATATGGTGTCGTTATGTGTTTGATGGTTTCCTATGACCCCTAGGACACCATATGGTGTCGTTAGGGATCATATGGTGTCCTAAGGGGTCATATGGTCTCCTACGACCCCTTAGGACACCATTTGACCCCTTAGGACTCCATATGGTGCCGTTATGGGTTGTATGGTTTCCTAAGAGGTCATATAGTGTTCTATGACCCCTTAGGACACCATTTGGTGTCATTATGGGTTGTATGGTGTACTAAGGGGTCATATGGTGTCCTATGACCCCTTAGGACTCCATATGACCTCTTATGTCATTATGGGTCATATGATGTTCTAAGGAATCATATGGTGTCCTAAGGAGTCATATGGTGTCCTATGACCCCTTAAGACACATGTATGGATCCCTAGTATACCATATGACCCCTAAGAATACCATATGACATGAAAAAACACAAAATGGTGTCCTCCAAGTTCAGGTTCTCCTACGACCCCTTAGGACACCATTTGACCCCTTAGGACTCCATATGATGTCGTTATGGGTTGTATGGTGTCCTAAGAGGTCATATAGTGTTCTATAACCCCTTAGGACACCATTTGGTGTCATTATGGGTCGTATGGTGTGCTAAGGGGTCATATGGTATCCTATGACCCATTACAACTCCATATGACCTCTTATGTGTTGTTATGGGTCATATGGTGTCCTAAGGAGTCATATGGTGTCCTATGACCCCTTAGGACACATGCATGGATCCCTAGGACACCATATAACCCCTAAGAATACCATATGACCCTAGAGAGGGAGAGAGCGGGAGGAGAGGGAGGGAATGAGAGAGATACACCTAAGAGAGGAGGAGAGTGAGATAGAGAGATATAGACTGAGAGGGAGAGACAAGAGATACATGAGAGAGAGAGAGAGTGAGGGAGAGAGAGATAGAGAAAGGGAAAGGGAGGGGGAGAGAGAGATGGGGAGAGAGAGAAGGGGACTCAAAGAGAGAGAGAGATAGGGAGTGGGGGAGATATAGAGAAATCTAAGAGGTGGATAGAGGGATTGGGAGAGAAAGAGGGACCTAAGAGGTGGAGGGAGGGAAGGTGAGAGAGAGAGAAAGAGAGGGTGAGAGATAAAGAGTCTGAGTGAGAGGGAGGAAGGGATGGAAGGAGAGTACAAGAGACTAGAGAGAGAGAGGTGAAAAGAGAGGGAGAGAGTGAGAAAGAGAGGTAATGAGAAAGGGAGAGAGGGAGGGGGAGGAGAGAGGGAGAGAATGAGAGAGATACACCTAAGAGAAGGAGAGAGTGAGATATAGAGAAAGAGGATGAGAGGGAGAGACTTCAGAGAGAGAGAGAGAGAGACTTAAGTGAAAAATAGAAATGGAGGGGGGGAGGTAGGGAGAGAGTGGGAAAGAGATACACTTGACAAAGGAGGAGAGTGAGATAGAGAGAGAGAGAGAGAGAGAGAGAGAGAGAGAGAGATAGAGAGAGAGAGAGAGAGAGAGAGAGAGAGAGAGAGAGAGAGAGAAGAGAAATGGAGTGAGAGGGGGAGAGAGAAAGAGAGTTAGAGGGAAAGTAATACTTGACAAAGGAAGAGAAAGGGAGGGGGAGGGAGAGGGATAGAATGAGAGAGAGAGACACTGAAGAGAGGGGGAGAGAGTGATATTTGAGAGAGGGAGAGAAAGAGAGGGATGGATGAAAGAGAGAAAGAGGGAGAGGGAGATGAGAAAGAGAGGGAGAGATACCCGAGAGAGGGAAGAAAGTAGAGAGGGAGAGATACCTGAGAGAGGGAAGAAAGTAGAGAGGGAGATGCATAAGAGAGAAAAAGGAAGGTTTTAAGGAAGAGAGAGGGGGAACGTAGGGAAGAGGCTAGAGAGATAATGTTGATATAAGCATGCTGATTACTGAAATTTGACTAAGTCTGAAATTTATAAGAATACTCAAAAAACTAGAATCTACATTATAACTCTTAGAGATTTGGAACCACTCTCAAATATCCTGATAATATATACACAAAATATAACTTAAAGTATAAGATAAAAGACAAAGAGAATACTTAAGTGTTATATTTTATATATATATCCTACCGAAAACCTAATGGAATGCTAAATGAATTGCATTTTATTGACAAACAAACGCGTATGCGGTTTAAAAACTAAAACCGCGTACGGGGTTTTTAGTTTCTAAACCGCATATGTGGTTTTAGTTTTTAAACTGCGTACGGGGTCCTTAGTTTCTAAACCACGTATGCAGTTTTATTTTTTAAACTGCATACGTGATTAGTATACTTTAAACCCCGTATGCGGTTTAGCTTTGGTTAGGCTCGGCAAAATGAGCCTAAACACGTACGGGGTTCTTTAAATTTGAAATACCCCATGCGTATTTTGTTGTTTTTCATGTTTTTTTTTGGGTGTGTCCACTTTTCTGACCACTATCTTTGTGCACTTACCCCTATAGAAAGAACAAGTTAGATGTAATTCATCTTAGCAACTGGGACAAAAGTCTTAGAGTAATCAATCCTTGGAGCTTGGGAAAATCCTTTTGCTACCAAGCGAGCCTTATACTTATCAACCGGCCCATCTGGTGCAAATTTTGTTTGATAGATCCACTTGCATCGAACAAGTTTTCTTCCCTTAGGAAGAGGAACTAAATCCCTTATGTCATTCATTTAAAAGGAATTAAACTCTTCTTGCATTGCAGCATCCCACTCGGGAACACCTGAAGATTCTTGAAAAGAATGTGGATCATAAGCTGAAGCAATGAAGAGATGTGGAGCCTGCTGAAATTGTGACCTTATTCTTCTCATATCTGATGGATTGCCAACTAAAACTCCTACTGACTCAAATGTTTGTCGATTCCAAAGAGGCACTGAGGTTGGAGAGTCTAGGGGAGAATCATCAACCTTTGAATGATGACTATGAGAAGAATGTGAATCATCATCATTATCATTGTTGCCATCTGAAGTGGAGGAAGAATACTCCTCATAAATATTAGGAGGATTAAGATCCTCTTAAGAATTGTCATCACAACACAATGTCTCTAATGTGATAGTGGATGGAGAAGTGGTATGAGAAGAACTAGAAAAACTCTCCTCAAAATGAACACTCCTCTCAATAAACAATTCATGACCAGTGGGATGGAGAAGTCTATACCCTTTGACATCATTTGGATATCCAACAAATATACAAGGCTTTCTCTGTGGATCCATAGCCTTGTGTTTCTCAGCTACAACATGGGCCCATGCAAGAGAACCAAACAATCTAAAGTGCTTAACCATGGGTTTTCAACCAGTCCAAGCTTGAAAAGGTGTTTCCCCCTTCAAAAATTTGTGAGGAACTTGGTTTTGGATGTAACACGCACAGTTCATGGCCTCTACCCAGTACTGAGGTGTCAAATACTTGGAGTGAACCATAAATTGGCCATCTCCTTCAAAGAGTCATTCTTGCATTCTGCAACACCATTCTGCTAAGGACTGTATGGAACTGTGTGCTACATTTTGATACCTTTTGAAGCACAAAACTATTCAAATTGATTACTAACATATTCACCCCCATTATCTGTATGTAGAATCTTGATGAAATTTCTAGATTGTTTCTTCGTGAAAGCTTTGAATCTAGAAAATTCTCAAATACCTTAGACTTTTGTTTGAGAAAGTAAACCCATGTATATCTGGAAAAGTTATCAATAAATGTCAAGACATATCTAGCCCTAGTGAAAGATGGTTGTAGAAATGGTCTTACCAAGTCACTATGTACCAACTCCAATAGTTGTGTAGCTCTCCATTCTTTACCTTTATCATACTTCTCCTTAGGATTCTTACCAAGAATACATCCTCGACAAAATCCATCAGAAAATTGAATAGAACACAACCCTGAAACTATGTCCCGCTGATTGAGCTATTGCAAGTAACAGTAATTCAAGTGGCCAAACCGTTGATACCACAAATAACTCACCTCATCTACATGAGTGAGTTAAACTGTCGAAGGAGAGTCAGGAAAAAAGTCAAAAAACTGATATAATCTAGAATGATGATCTACTTTTCCCACAATAATAATAGACCCATTATGCATTTCATTGATTACCACTATATCTGGTGTGAACTAAACTCGCTTTCCAGAACCAGCATGAGTGATCTGATAAACAGATAGGAGATTAGTTGATAAAGATTGAACACAAAGGACATCCTTAAATGTTCCTTTGCTCACTGCATCAACAATCCCTTTCCCATGCAATTCGACAAGAGTGTCATCACCCATTAGCTATTACAAGTGTGGTTGTCATTGCACCAGAAGATCGACCCATTAATGCTCGATACAACCACTAGACTTATAGAAACCACAAGAGGTGGTTAACCCATATCACAAACTCGAGCGTTGCATTGCATATCACAAGAAGACCAATGGAGCACACCTTGCAACAATCCCCCTAGCACAAGAAAGGGGTTTGAACCTATGACCAATCTCTGATACCGCTTGTTATAAGTGTGGTTGTTGTTGCACCATAATATCGACCTGTTAATACCGGATACAACCACTAGACTTATAGAATCTACAGGAGGCATTTAAGCCATGTCACAAACCTGAGTGTTGCGTTGCCTAGCACAAGGAGATCGATGGTGCACACTTTGCAACATTAGTATGGTAGGAATAGAACATGGATCTAAAGAGGTGAAATCATCTTTTAAAGAAGCCATGTGGTACAAAGCACCAGAGTCAATTATCTAAAAATTGGTTTGTGAAGCAACAACAACTAGGGCCATACCCTTTCCTTTCCCCTTACTCTTATCTATGTCCTTTGGAGATCCTATTGATGGACTCTATTTGACTGAATCAAGAACCTTGATATTATTCTTTTCAAGAAGATGTGAAAGGTGATCAATTTGTTTCTTTAACCACTTATGGTCATCATGACCAGGCCTCTTACAATAAGAACACTTGACCTTATCCTTCTTAGGTTGTTCTCCTTTTGATAAAGAGGTCTAATTATCTACTTTTGAAGTAGTATATTTCTCATATTTCTTCTTCTCTACTTGGTTCTTTTGTTTCTTATCTTTCTTACTAGACCCTTTCTGTTCTTTTGTGCCTTGATTTATAGCTAAGGTACAAGACTAAGAGGGTTTTATTATACCCATTTGAACCAATTTGTCTTTCTCCTTAGTGAGTTCTACAACAAATTCATCTAGAGAAGGCATTTTGAATGTGGTACTTAGGGCATATTTTGTAACATAGAATGTAGAAACAAACACTGAATAGTTAGGACCAAGCTTAGAAAGAATACTCAATATCAATTACTTATCATCTTTCTTAGTTCCACACTATTCCAACTGCAATCTTACAGACTTGAGTTTTGTGAAGAAGTCTTGTATAGTGTCAAAATTGGTTGGATTCAACTGTATGAGTTCATTCTCCAACTAGTGACCTCTTAGCTCATCCTACTTTTACCAAAGAGGTTTTCCAAAGTGGTCCACACTGCATATAGTTCTGTGGTAGATTCAATATGAAAAAGAAGTTCTAGAGAGACTAACATACATAGAGTACGAAAAGCTTCATCACATTTGCTAAACCATTTAATCTTTTCCGCATCATCCTGAGGTTCAGTTTCAAGTCCCATAGTACCATTATGATATCCATGTCTTTTCAGATATATTGTCATCTTAAACTTCCATTCAAAATAATTATATGGTGTTAAAGAGGAACTTAGATGCATCCATGATAGAAAAAAAAAATATTGGAAAGAATCAAGAAGAGTGCAAGAAAGAAGGCACAAGAGACAACCCCCCATTCCACTATTTTCAAAAATCACCCCCCAAATATTATAAGGTTTGCACTTTATAACTAGTGTGTTTACAAAGCCTTTTATTAGATTACAAAGCTTTCTAAGGCTTCAATAGCCAAATAAAGAAAGTTTTAAAACAAATAAATTTGATGAAAAATCTGAAAATATTAGCCTTATATCTGTGAAATTCATCTCAATACCTCTCCAACAACTATTTGTTTTTGTAAAACAAAGTTGTGAAGTGAAAGATATGACATGTGGAAGGAAAACATTAAGCTGATTCAACCTAAAATATTTGATAAAAAAGGAATTTTTTTTTAATGAGACCCATGTGAATGAAAAGTTCTCATTTCTATCTTTCCGTCAAGTACTCATTTGCAAAAATCCAACACGAGAGACAAACGTTATGCAACTTTTAAGACATTGAATCTGCCAACTAGAAAAATGGCTCATGCCTTGTTCAAACTTGATTTTTGCAAAAAGTACTAACTTTCTGGGAACAACACCAAAAACCCAGAAGTTTTTAGATGTTGAAAAGAAAACCTATAATGTTTTATTTTTTATTTTTTCTGAAAATGAGCAGAAGTTGGACTTCTAAAGACGAAATGAAAACAACTAGACAGTAAAAATATTTCACTTTTTTTTTTACTGTGTCCTCCAAACTTTGATTTTGGTGAAATAAAAGTCAATTTTGACTTTCTCAAGCATTCTAGACACTCTGGAAATGCTGAAGAAGCTTCCAATATTACCAAAAAGTTTCAATCATCCAGATCTCACAAGAACACACACACACACACACACACACAGATATATATATAAAACCAGATTTAGCTAGAAGCTTATTTTTCTTTAAACTATTTTGATTCTCTAGGTCACATGAGAATGTAGGAGAAGAGCATACTTGGTTTTAAGAAAAATATTGGCTATCTAGTCTCAAATCTCTCAAATAAATTAGAAAAAAGGAGCTATACCAGATAACATGGCTTTGATACCATGTTAGATTCTGTGAGAAGCGAGAATCAAGCCATGATCTGATGTTGGTCGTAGATCACTTGCAACTCCAAGCAATAGATGATCAAAGATCAAAACAACTGAATACATATAAATATGATATGAGAGAAAAAATATAGACATAAGAGAATTTGGAAAAGACTCTCACCAAGATATCACTGAACTTGTGAAGGTGAGAGTATAGTGCTTATTATATAGAAAATAAATAGCATATACACCCAAGAGGTGCATTAAATCCCACCTCCATAAAAAGTGGGAGGTTTTACCTACTACCCCATAAAAGGTGGCTAGTTTTTAACTACTTGGTAAATGCCAAAATGTGTGGCATAACCTCCTTACATGAAAACAAGAAAAAGGAGTTATAAGAGGTGTCACATAAAGCCAAAAGAGGGTGAGAAAGCCAACTACCCCATAACCCACTTAGAAAATGATAAAACAATGATTATGAGAGGTGATACAACAAGCCAAAAGAGGGTGTTTAACTCAACTACCCATGTGAGGTGGAAAGTTACACATGTAGCTGAAGTA